>NW_028261382.1:50054957-50110128 GCF_051295495.1 Thamnophis sirtalis | reverse complement strand
TATCAAATAGCTTAACATTTGAAAAATGACATTTATTATACGGAGTAGTAAATAGAGGGATGCGGGGAGGGGGGTGGTGGCTCTCGAATAGTGCCAGCTCCCCAAACGGCCCCACCGCTTTGGTGCCGTATTGCCTGTGATAATGTCAGTGCTAACAAGGAGATAATTGGCATCAGGGAAATAAATTTTGGCACCTTCCGCAGAGAGGAAACGGCACTGCATAATTATTGTACCTAGGAATATTCTTTATTTAACAGGCCAATTTGCATGGCAGTTCAACCTTCGCTCCCTTCACCCCCCCCACCCCACCCCCCGACACAGAAAAAAGGGCCCTTCGGTGGGAGGGTTTGTTTTAGCCACAGAAACAATTGTTTATCCACGAGGAGAGCAGCCGCCCCGGAGGAGGGCAATCAGTGCCCCCCCCCCCCCCCCGCGCAGGAGGAAAGCCCCTCCACTCCTGGGCAGCTCGGACAGCCCCCCCCCCAGCCATGAACTCAAAGGGCACGGAAACCCCTCTGGTGGGTAGACGGACCCTCCTGCTCCTCAGAAGAGATCCAGACACCCCCACCACCCCTGCCCAGAGGAGCAGGGGAAGGAGGCTGGGCTTGGCTGAGGAGGGGTCTGGGAAGCTGCAGTCCCTGGAAGAAACAGCTCCAGGTCCAGCTGGTAGTTAGCTTAGGTGCCCACTGTGGGAAGCCTGATTCTGCCCCCCACTTCTCCCCTACTCACCCTCTGCTCCCCTGACTTTGGGGACTGGCAGGGGGGGGCTCCCTTCTGCCTCGCAACTCCATCCCTCGGAGCATCGGTTTGGGCACTCGAGTCCTCAGGAGCCCCCAAAGCCCCACCGCATGCTTGGTAGGTAGGGGAGGGGTCTCCTCTGGCTGCGGTGGGGGCCTGGGGGGGCCTCTCCTCCTGGCAGAGGCAGCATCTAGTTGATACTCCCTGGCTTTCCCCTTGCGTGGAAGTGGGCGGCTAAACGATTTGCCTTCCCAGAGATTGCCAGCGTCTCTGGCACAGCAAATCCCTGCCTCCACCCGGCTGGCACGGGCAAACCCCAGAGGCTGCCAGCACCAAGCATTCGCCCTCTCCAGCAGGTAAGAGCCATCTGCTGCTGAGCACATGGGAAAAGGCACACACACATACACACAGACACACCCACTCCTCCCAGGAACTGGGACCACAGAGGGAGTGGGCAGCTGGGCTGGGGTGCCAGTCAGCCACCCTTCAGCCTCATTCTGACCAGACTTTGCGCCCCCTCCTCCCCGGCCATCTCATTTGACTGAGACCAAGCGTCCAGCACCACCCCCACCACCCCCCAGCTGGCCTGCCTGGAGGAAGGTGTGTTTGTGCCCCCCCCTCTGCCCCTCCCTTTGGCTGCCCTTTTCAGCTGACCTTCATGCATTCTTAGACCCCCCCCCCATTTCATCCTTCTTGCCTGCTTTTATTCCTGGAAAGGCCCCTCCCCCCTCAAGGCTGGCCCTGAGCTGTAACGTGTGCATTTATTATGTATTATGCAAATGCAAACTTGAGGGTCCCTGGGGGTCAGCTCCATCTCCACCCTCTAAGCCACCCACCCCTCCGGCGCCATTGGCCTGGCTGTTTATCTGGAACCTGCCTTGGCACCCTGGGGGGCTGGGTGGGCATTTGTTGGTGGCAAATGGTGCCCTGACCTGCAGAGAAGCCTGGAGCCTTGGACAGCCCCCCAGAAGACCCCTGGAGAAGCCCTCGGGCACCCGGCTTCTGGAGCCCTCGCCCCTCCCTCCCTCCCCCCATCAGAGGTAGGCGATGCTGGCTTTGTTTGGCAGGCAGGGTGGGGGGGGAGAGGGGGGGCCTCCCCGCCAGGTCAGCTCAACCCTCCCTGCCCCTAAATCCCTGCTGAGGACAGCAGGCAATTTAGACCTGAGAAATCAATATGAGATAATGAGGAGCAATTAGAAGTCCAGCTAGGCACATCTTCTCTTGTAAATACTGTTTCTCTCCCAACGGGAATCTCTTTTTTAATAATCTGTTTGTGTTTCCTTCCCAGAGTAGTAATTCCCCAAAGAAGCAATTTGGGGAAAGTGATTGCTGGTTGGCATAATTGCCAAGGCAATTGAGTTAGGCTTGTTTTGGGGTGCTTCTCCCCCCCGCCCCCTCCTGCCCCCTAGAGCCTGCGCATGGGCCTCTCTCGCCTGCCCAGCCAGGAGGGAAAAGGCTCCTGCGGTCGGGGTGCTTTCTACTTAATTATCTCTATTTATTAATCAGATTTAGTCCTCCTCAGTTCTGAGGTCCATCCCAGAAGCCAAAGCCACCCGCAGAGGCCCCGAAGGCCAGTGGGAAAGGAACCAGCCGCTTCCCTCTCAAGAAGCTCTTCCCTTTTTCACTTAGTGGCCCCCTTGGGTGGGGGAGACCATTCCCACTCCTAGCCCCTCTCTGGGGGCTGCAGCCTCCACTTGGCCGGACCAGGGCTCTTCATGCAGGGGGCCGGCTGTCCTTGGCCGTTTGGGGGCCGCTGGGTGCCCAGGCTGCCCTTTGCCTCTCGGCCCACAGCTGCAAGAAGAGGGAGCGCCAGGGAGCCAGGCCGGGCATCGTCCCGACTGCCACAGGGTGGTGTTGTGCTCTGCCAGCTGGCCGGCTTCCTGACTGGCATCCAGAGCAGAGCCAAAGTCTCATCCTATTAAATTGCAATAAGCTTCCACATTAGGCTGAGCGCCCTGTTTATTGGCCATGAAGGGCTTCCCCGTCTCGGGACAGAGGACGACGGGTGCTCCCTCACTGGACAACGGCCCTGCTTGGCCTGGAGCCAAGGAAGGTCCGGCAGAGCTCTCCATGTCTGGAACACGGCCTTTTGGGGGACATCCGGCACATGTTTGCGTGTTGATGCATGTAGCTTAGCATGTTCTGAGCCCAACAAGGGAGTCGGAGGCTCTGAATCATCTGCTTTGCAGGAAGGGGAGGATGTCAGCAGGCCGGAAGCTTAAAATCTGGGAGGTGGGAATTGGAGGAGGGGCCCTTTGGCCGCTGACCCCTCTTGCTTGCCCCTGCCCCATTGGGGAAAGCAGCTGCTCCAGGAGACAAAATCTACAGGGGGGTGAGGTGGGGGGTGACCAAAAGGGAAATGGAGTGTGTGTGTGTGTGTGTTGTGTGTGTGTGTGTGTGTGCAGGCGCCACCCGCCCTGATCTAATGGGACTTATCAATTATGATCCGGGGCCGTATTTCTTGGAGGGGAGATTGTTTCACAGAGGCTGACATCTCCTACAGCTTTAAATTACTCACAAGGAGGACGGAGCCATACCAGATAGCAGTAAAACCAGCCGCGATTGGCCAATGTAATTATAGTATGGAAATGATGCTGATCCTTCAAGCAGCCAGCAGACCTTGAATCAAAGGGAGGGAGGGAGGGAGGGGGAGGGGGCTCCTGCCCCCCCCCCCCCGCTTCCCCCTGGGGACCCCCGGGTGGAGGGACCCAGCGTGCCCAGCCGGGTCAGTTGCAGGAGTGGCATCCCGAGGGGGATGCAGTGCTGGGGGTGGGGGTTGGGGCGCAGGCTCCCTGGGGGGAAGGGGGGAGAGGGCAGACTCCCCCCCCCCCGCCCAAGCCCCAGCTGGACACCTCCAAAGCGGGTGAGGGCAGCACCCTGGAAATCCTCAGGACTGCTTTGAGCCCGGGTGCAGCCCCTCCCCAGCCCCCTTGGGGGAAGGTCCCTCTGTGGCAGCTCCCACTCCCCCCCCACCGTGAATTGGAAAGGCTGTTTGATTCTCTGCTGGGGCCCCCCTGCCCCTCCCCCCTCCCTCCCTCCCCTCCAGCAAAGACCCTCTGAGCCAGGCAGGGAGGAGGGGGCCAGGGAGCTTCTTTAGCTGAGGAAGGATTAGAACCCAGGACTCTCTGCTGCCAGTCAGTCGCACCCCCTCCCCCACCACACCCCACAGGATCCCCCCTCCCTGTTTCCAGAAAGCTTCCTTGGTTGATTTAGGATCTCGGCTGGTCTTTCCCAAGAAGGCCTTTGAAGTTGCTTTATTTCCAAAAGATTTTTTAAAAAAAGCTTCCCCCACCTCCCTCTGTCCAGGTTTATCCCCCCTCTAAGCGTTTTTCCCACCCAGGACTTTCTTGCTCCCCCCTGGAGCCCAAAAGAGACTCCCCACTTTTTCAGTTCCACTGAGAAAAGTCTCTGGGCATTTGCAGGGGGGGTGGAATGGGGGCGGGGGGGAGAATTAACTGGGCCTGCTCCCCCCCCCACGCTCCCCCCCCCCAGACTCTGAGGAAAACGTCCCCTCCATCTGAAGCCCAAAGCTGGGACCACCAGTCCTGACCATTTCAGCTCCATCTCCCAGGGCGGACGCAGAACTGGCCTCTCTTCCAATTCCCTCTGGATTTCCCAGCAGATTTCACATTTGCAAAGCAGGGAAGGATTGATTAAAAAAATAAATTGACAATGCTTGTATTAAAAATACCCCCTGGCTCTTTCACGGCAGAGGGATGGAAATGCAGAAGCTCCACAGAGAAGGGTCCCTTGGAGGAAAGAAGGCAGGAGAGAAAAGTGGGATTGGAAAGGATTAAGATTAACTGAGACCCCCACGTGGGGAGGGAGGGAGGGGCCCAGCTCTGGACGCAAGAGGGCTCAGTCTAGTGGGGTCGCCCACGTTGAACCAAGAGGTTGGGCAGAGGCTCGATTGCCAGGCTTGCCCAGGAGATGCCCGGAAACTCTTCCCCAGAGAGACCTGTGCGGAGAAATAAGTCAAGACACGTCTGGCAGAATCCGCAAACTGGGTGCCCGTTAGAATTCCCCTCTTGGCAGATGCCACCATTTTACCCTAAACAAAGGTCACACGGCAGAGAGCCCCTCGAGGCAGACAGATGTGCATTCTGAGTCCAGGGGGTTCTGCGTGGAGTCCGTCCACGCAGCTCCCAGAAGCATATTCTGCAAAACAAGGCAAATATACTTAAATGTGTGCTGCTTACAGTCTCCCCCCCCCCCGCCCCCTTCTGTACAGACCGTTGCCAAACACAAAGTTTGTGCTCTTCCCTTCCGTCATCGCCATCTGTGGGGGAAATCAGGCGGGGTTAAACCAAGGGGGCTTTTTTGGGGGGGGGAGGGAATGAATCGGGGAACCTTCGCTTCCCTCCCACTCAATGGATTTTCATATATTTGAAAACATAAACAACAGAGCGGGGGAATTTGCATTGGAGGCAGCAAGGAATGAGGAATGGGAGCAGGGGTGACGTATGGCCTCGCGGAAGAGGCAGCCCAAGTTGCCCCCCCCCTTTCCCAGCAGAATCCATGAGGTTTCCTCTGCTGAACCTTTCAGGCGCACCAGAGGAAGAGGCTCCCGCTCCCTTCGCCACAATGGGAAGCCTCCACTCTGGCTGCAATTGCCACCATCCCATTGCAGCTTTATTGATGGAGTCTTCGTGGGAACACAGAGCTGCTCTCCTCCTGCCCTTTCAGGAGCCTCAGAATTGCTTTAGGAGGCCGCCTTCTAGGGAGGACGGGAGGCGAATGTGCCTTCTGGCCCAGACAGGGGCCTGGGGGGCCGTGGAGAGCTGGTTCCCCTCACCAGGTGGGTCCGCCAAGGCCGAGCAAAGGCCCTGGAACAGGAACGGAGCCAATCACCCCAATGCCAGAAATCTTCTCCCCTTCAGCAAAGTGAAGTGAGGGCGACCAGGCGAGGCTCCCTCCGGACGCACCTCAGTACTTTCCCCAACCGGCCTTGGACCCCCTGGGGGGGGGGAAGAGCCGCCAGGCCAGCAGAACCAAAGGGGTCCCTTCCCTGCCCTCCTCGGCCTCCCGAAGGGCACTCCAGAGGGAGCGTCCGCTGCTCTGCAGCTGGAGAGCCCAACCCTCCCCAGGCAAGGAAGGGGCTTCACGGGGGGCTTTGGGTCAAACTGTCCCCGAGTGCCACAACCCCCCCCTGCAGGATGACCCGGGAATCCCTTCAGGGAATGCAGGCAGGTGGGGTGGGGGGACCGTCCTTCCAGGGGTCCCTCATTGCAAGGAAGGAAATGGCCCAGAGGGAAGGTTGCCCCCTTCCCCCCTCCCTGGGGAACTGGTCCCAGTGCAGGCGGCAGGGATGGGCCGGCGTGGGGAGAAAAGGCTAACCGGCCCTTCGCAGGGCTCCTTGCATTCGGCAGAGCAAACCGAGGAGGGGTCAGTTGTGGAAGGAGAGGAGGAGGAGGAGGAGGAGGAGGAGGCTGCTCCCCGCTTTCGAAGCAAGCCCTGCCTTCGCCTCTCTGAAGGAGACAGGCCAGGAGGACGCAGCCAGAGCAAGGGCTTCAGCCTCTGATAGGGGTTCCCGGCATCTCTTGGCCACACATGGCTTTGCCTTGGCACAGAACTAAGATGTAACACCCCCCCCCCAAAAAAAAGGTCTTGGAGCTTTTGCACATGCAATGTTTGTGGCTGAACAGCTCGGATTCAGATGGCTCCCATCCCCTCATAAGAGAAAGCAGGAGAGGTGACCCAGTTTGTGAGTAGTCTGGACCAGGGGTCAGCAAACTGCAGCTCTGGAGCCGCATGTGGCTCTTTCCTCCCTCTGCTGCGGCTCCGTCTCCAGTCAGTGCCACAATTTTGATAGGAGCTTCCGGTGGGGAGGAGGGAGAGAAGCACAGTGCGCCAGGAGAAGACTCTATGGCAAGGGGAGGGTTTCCCAGTTGTCTCCGCAATTGGTAGGGCCTTCGGTTATGACAGGTAGGGGGGAAAGTACTCCGTGCTAGGAGGAGACTCTCTGGTGGGGGAACTGAACTTCCGGTCCGTAGCTCCAGAATTGAACAGGGGGCTTCCGGTTAGGACCTTTGTGGCTCCCGGTGTTTTCTATGGGAAACGGGTCCAAATAGCCCTTTGAGTGTTTAAGTTTGCCGATCCCCGGTCTGGACTGATGGAAGAGGCTGGGCTCCCTTTCGCCCAAATCGGATGAACCTCAGCCCAGGGGAGGGGATTGAGTCCAAGCCAGGCGGAGAGCCCCCCCACCCCCTTCCCCAAGCAGGATCAGTCTTGCAAATGCCATTGCCCGGCCCCTTCCCCAGAGCTCCTGGTTTTGTGCCCCTCCGCTCCCCTCCTGCCCCGCAGCCCACCTGCCCCACATTTCCCCCTTGCCTTTGGGTGCTTCCCCCGCTCCCTCCTCGGCAGAAACGTTTTCTACAAAGTCAGCTGAAGGTATAAAAACCGGAGCCCAGTGATAAATGGGGAGACTGTGAGCCTTTTATTAGGAAAGTGCTGTCTTTCAAATGTTTAAGAGATTTGTAAAAATAATTTCTCCAAAAGGTTACAGTTCCACTGAATTCCATTAAGGAGACAAAGCTTCTAAATCACGCTGCCTGCCGGCTGGGGACAAAAACTCATCCCTTCCCTCCCCAGCCTGGTGGGTGGGCTCAGCTCTGCTCTGCTGGGGGGGGGAGGGGGCTTCAAGTGGAGGGGTGTTTCCACACAGGCACGCGCACACGAGAGAGGGGGGGAGGGAGGGAGGGACGGTCCTTCAGCTCAAGAGCAAGGACGGCAGGCAGGCGTGGAGAAAGCAGACCGGCTGCTGCTGACGGCTGCGGAGCCACGCGAGGGCTCCCCCCTCCGCCTGCCGTGGGAATGGTGCTGTCCCTGCTCTCTCCAGGCGCTGGCCTGTTGCGTGCCAGGCGGAAAAGATTGTATTTATCACCTGTCAGGGTTTGGCAGAGCTGAGTTACGTGGAGCAGGACAGCATAAAATTATCATACACAAGCATGAAATTACAAAATCGCTCGGAACTGAACAACAAAATTATTTCATTGCGGAGGGAGCCCGTTTCATTTTTTAGTCCTTGACACCTTCTCGGCTGCCAAACTTTGAAAAGAAAATTGAGCGCGAGGGAAAGCGAATAGAGATGCCAGGAACAAGCCAAAGCGTGTAAGCGACCCTGGGCAAATCCAGGCGCCTCGGCAGCCCCTGGAAGACCCCCCCACTTCCAGGGAACAGTAGCTGAAGCGAGGCTGGGCTCCGGCTCCTCCTGCTCTTGGGGAAAGGCAGGAGGCCCCAGCAGGCAGCCGGGGATCCCGGACGCCTGGTGGGCGAGGAGGACCCGGCTCTTCGGGCCTCACCTCACCCGCTTCCTTGGCCAGCCAGCCCCTCCTATCTCCTGGTATTTACAACAGTCTTGCAAGGCAGGCCTAATGGCTCTTCTCCTTTGATGGTCCAAGACTGGAAGAGAAGGAAAAGCGGCTGTGGCCTTGCTGGAGACGGGCACCAAGCCAGAGACGGGAGAGGACTTTCTCAGGCACACTCAGCTGCCAAGTTCTCCTCCCTCCTCGGATTCTGCTCCAGGTGCCCAAAAGGAGAATAGGGCCCTTGGCATTCCTCTGGTCCCTGGCACTTCCAGGATTCCCTACTCCCGCCCAGCATCTCCCAGGAAGGGGTGGTTTTGGGGTGTCCCATCGTTTGGCTGCATGGAAAGAGGTGTGGGTTGAAAGCGAGGCTGAGCCCCCTTCCCCCCCTCCTCCCTCTCCCCCTGGCTCAGTCTCTGGGTGGCCAAAGGGCCAAAGGGCTGCTCCTTTGCCAGGTTCCTCTGGCCAAGGAAGCTGCTGCCGGAGGAGCAAGAGGCAGCCGAAGCCCCCCACTCCCCCGCTCCCCCCCCTCTGGTGGGCTCCCTTGTGTCTCTGTGCCCACCCGCCAGGAGGAGGCAGGCGGAGAGAGTCTGGAAAGAGTTAAGCGCGGCTCTGCCCGGCCCGGCGGCTGCTGCTGCTGCGGCTGCTGCAAATCCCGAGCCCTTCTCCCACCCGCAGCAGCCGCAGCCGCAGCCCCCAAACAGCTTGACATTTTCCATCCTTCACGCGGAAGACAAAGGCTTGAAGATATTCCCATGATCCCTTTCTGCACGTCTAACCGTGAGCTCAGGTGCAGGCAGCGTTTGCCCTGGACCGGCCTCATCAACATGAAGGGCGAACTCATCCGCTTCTGCCTCTCTCCTCGCCACGGCTTGATTAATTGGCTGGCGAGGATGCCGGCTGAATGCCTAATGCCGCTCCCGGTCCCCCTCCTGGCCCCCGGCAGCCCCCCCCCGCCCGCATTTACATCTACTTTATATTCCATAATTCTCTCTCTCTCTCTCGCACACACACACACACACGCAGCGCACACACACACACGCAGCGCACACACACACAAGTGGGAGCCCATCTCGGTAATTTGATGTAATGACGGCATGTCACCAAAAAAAGAGGAATTAGAAGAAAAATCTGTAGGTCCTTAATTTATTCTTAGGCTGATCCCCCCCCCCCCAAAGTCTCTTTCTCTCCCTCAAATCTCTCTCTGAGAAAAGCGCATTAATATTCATGCACAAAAGGAGGAAGGCGGGGGGGGGGAGCAGGGCTCCATCTGAAAGAAAACTCCGGCATTTTAGCCTTAAATTAAAGGCATTTTCAAAGAAACAATATTTAACTAATAAGATTTAAAGGCGAAATGAAGGGGGGGGGGAGCCCAGATTTTTAACCCCCAAATGGAAGTTTGCCCACCTTCACTGGCGAAAAGGGACCCCGGCTGGAAAATAAAACTGGCAGAATAAACGGGGCTGGGGGGGGCTGAGGGGGGGGGGGGAAGCAAGCTGCATTTTCAAAGAAGGACGTGGGATTGAATGACTTACGCCGGCTGTGGGGGGGCTGAGCTGGATTATATTTCAGTAACGGCCAGGATGCTTTCCAAGGGGGCTGCATGGCGGGGGACCCTCCGAGTGAGCAATCTGGGGGGGAGGGGCGGAGGGGGCGGAGAAAGCAGACCTGGCCGAGCTGGTTCTCTTCAGCCCCCACCGCCCTTCCTCCGGGGGGGGGCAGTGGAGGCCCAGGGACTCCCCCCGCCCCCCCCCCCGAGGGAGCCTCCCTGGAATCCAAGCCAGGCGGAGGAGAGGCGGTTAAATCCGGCTCGGCTGGCCGGTCAGTTCAGACTTCCAAGCAGGGTCTGCTGGCCGGTATAAGAGCAGCAGCAACTTGGAGAGGCTGCTGCTTCTGCCACCATCTGGGCCTGCCAGCCCTGCTCTCCGCCAAGGGCACCGCAGAGCTCCCTTCCTTCCACCGTCCTCTTGGGCAAAGGTCAAGGGGGGCAGCAGTGTCCCCCCCCTCCCAGCCTGGAAATGGCACCTCCCATGCAGCTCCCCCCTAACTCAATTGCTGGAGGGGGGGGTTAGGGTTAGGGCCATGGAGTCCACGCTCTGCTCAGCACAGGAATCCATCTCAAATCTGGCGGGGGGGGGGGGGTTAAAAACAGGCAAATCTGTCCTCCCAAAGCCCCCTCCTCCTATTCCCTGGCAGAGAAGCTCCTCCCTCTCTGCATTCCTCCCTGCATAAAAATCTACCTACGTAGAATCGTTGAAGTCGGGAGGGGGGGCCCTTAGACGAATCGGTGACCCCCCCCCGTTGCTTGCTGAAATAAAATGAATCCAGAGCGATGCTCTCCGACTGCAGGAGAATGAAGCAGCACTCAGACCTCTCCTTCCTTGTCCTGTGGTCGTACGTCTGCAAGGCAGAAGGTCTGAAGGCAGGAGGAGGGTCTCAGAGGCCTGGCCCAGGGCACGCAGACTCCTCTCCCGGCTGGCCAGGTGGGGAAAGTGCCGGAGGGCCCGGGGCAAGAGAGGACGCCAGGGGGAGGGGAAAGGGGGGGAAGGGTCCAGGGATATGCCTGGCTCAAATGCCGAGGGCCCCCTGCTCAGACCCCCCCCCGGGGACCCCCTGGGCTCAGGCTTTGGAAGGGGAAGTGGTGGGCGAGAAACGTTGCTGGGCGCATGAAGACTGCAGGCTGGAGACGAACCAGCAGGAGTAAATCTTCGCCCCCTTGATGATGCTGCTGGTAGAAATGGGACCATGTGCCACCACCAGCTGCCAGCCCGCCCACCCGTGCCAATTTGGCTCCTCTCAGTACCAGATGCCTGTCCGAAGGAAGCTGCCCGAGAACTGGCATGGCAGCCTGGCAGCAGGGGCCCCGGGGAAGGCAATGTGGCAGCCCAAGGTGCCAGACGTCAGCCCAGGAATGCCAGCTGCCTGTCTGCAGGGAGTTGCCAGTCAGACTGCCCATCTGCTCAGAAGGGGCCGTGGGAAGCCAGCCCAGCCAGATGGGCTTTGTGCTCTCCCCACCGGGCTGTGGGTTGGCTAAGGGAACTCAGCCACCAGACCCTCCCTCCACCACCCCAGAGGGGCCAGCTCTGGCCTGCTGGGCGCAGCTCCCGGTGCCCCCTGATATTGCCTCCCCTTCCCTCCCCCCCCTTGCATCCCTGGCCGCTGGGCTGGTTTGAAAGGCTGCTGGGCCCCTCAGACACCTCTATTCCCAGAGGAGACTTTCCCCATCACCGCCCAGTACAAGGGGACTGGGGACCAGTGAAAGTAGGAGGAGTTTTTTGCACTCGGCAGAGAAGCCTCCTCGGGGCCAGCAAGGTAGATTGCAGATTAATAGAGTTGGAAGGGGCCTTATAGGTCATCTAGTCCAACCCCCCACCCACGCAGGAGACCCTACACCATTTCTGACAAATGGCAGTCCAATCTCTTCCTGAAAGCCTCCAGTGATGAAGCTCCCACAACTTCTGAAGGCAACTTCTCTTCCATGGGTTGATGGTTCTCCCTGTCAGGAAATTCCTCCTTATTTCCAGGTGGAATCTCTCCTTGGTCAGTTTCCATCCATTATTCCTTCTCTGGCCTTCAGGGGCTTTGGGAAATAGCTCGACCCCCCCCCCTCCGCTCTGTGGCCCCTCCTCTCCCAACCCTGGTCCTTCTCTTCCCTAGACTAGCCATGCCCAGTTCCTGTAACCGTTCAGCCTCCAGTCCCCTCATCATCCTGGTTGCTCTTCTCTGCCCTTTCCCCAGAGTCTCACATTTTTATAGTGTGGTGACCAAAACTGGACGCAGGACTCTAGGTGTGGCCTTACTAAGGCTTTATAGAGAGGTGTTAGTACCTCACTTGATCTTCACTGTATCCCTCTGTTAATGCAATTTAGGATGGCATTGGCTTTTTTGGCGGCTGCTGCACACGCCTGGCCTGATATTTCGCTGGTTGTCCACTGAGACTCCGAGACCCTCCCCCAGTCCCCGCTCTTGAGCCTGGCTTCACCCAGTCCGTACGCGCACTTTTGGTTTTTCTTGCCCAAGTGTAGGACTCACTTTTCTCTACATTGTGTTTCATTTTGTTAGATAGGGCCCAGGGTTCAAGTCTGTCAAGATCCACCTGGATCCTCAGCCAATCATCAGTCATAGTGTTGGCTATTCCTACCAGCTTGGTATCATCTGCGAATCCGGTAACCCCCCCCTCTATTCCCTCATCTACTAGGAAGATATTGAAGAGGGCCTAAGACGGGACCTCGTGGTACCCCACTGCTTACTTCCCTCCATAATTTAGACACTAAATTAGTCCGTGCCCAGATGCCACCTCAGAGGGCTTGGGCTGCTCTGAAGAACCCCCGACTGCACAGGGGCTGCTGCCCAGAAGATGCCAGGAGGGCAACCCTGGCTTCCTCCCCCTCCGCCTCCCTGGGGAACGGGGGAAGGCCTTGGCCATCTCCTTGCTGCGCTGCGTGGGGCACGGTCCCTTGGACTGTGGCAACCCTGTTCCCTGATGGGCCACGCAGCAATTTCCCCCGTGACCTTCAATTTGCGTATGGTCTTTCAGCAAAACCCAGAGCTGGTTTGTCCCTTTCTCCCTGTGACGGGGCCACCTCGCTGTTCCAGGCATGCTGGAATGTCCAAAGAAGGACATCTAATTACCCCACCGGACGGAGGAGAGAGGAGCCGGAGGCTGAGCAGCCTGGTCCCCACAGGGCTTGGGAAAAGGGGGCCTCTGCAACTGGGCACTGCCCAGCTCTTCCCCGGCTTCACTCACAAAGGGGGCCCTTTAGTCTCTGCCGAAGCCACTCGGGCTCTGCCACTGGTGAGTGTCCTTCCTGAGGGCGAGCCTGGTACCCCTGGCCGACTCCATGGCCCTTCTGGACTCATCTCCAAGGGTGGGCAGGTCCCAAAGGAAAATGCCCCCCCCCCCCTCTCCAGCACCACACGGAGAAGCTTGGATGGGGAAAGGCGACTGGGGAGGTGGAGGTTGCCTCGTCCACTCGGATCTTCTGGTCAGTTGGGTTGTAGACACACGGGAGGAGGGGTTCCCTGTGCTGCTCCCGCTCCCCAACTGCTGCTCTTGGCAGCCTGGCAGGCCGTCCCTGGTGCTGCTGGAGGCTGCCCCCCCTCCTCGGGGGCTTCTTCTAAAAGAAACAAAGGGGAGCAGGGGGGGGTTGTGTATTGGGGGGGGGAGTGTTCCATAGAAAAGTGTGAGATTAAAAAGAGATGCCCCCAAATCCTGCAGAGCCCGTGGCATCGGCAGATGGCATGAAGCTGCCTCTGGCAGTGCAGATAGGAACCCCAGATTGCAGGGGGAAATGGGGGCTTCGGGGGAGGTGGTGGAAGTCTTACTTTGGCCTTCCTTGGGGCACCCCAGTCTCCTCACCTTCAGCCAGCGGAGTAGTGGCTGTGCTGACTGACGGCTTCTCCCTTCCTGGAGCCCAAACTCCTTCCCAGATCATCAGCCCAGAGGGACCCCATGGAGGGAGGACAGGCCTGAGGTCCATTTGGAAGGATGGACAGAGAGACAGGAAGGGATCCCACCCGCTCTCCGTGAGCCAAGGCCTCCGTAACGTTGCTCCCGCCCAAGGGGGAATTGGTGGGTATCCTGTGGGCAGGGGAGCCCCCCCTCGGCCCCTCCTTCCCCACCCCTCCTCCCTTCACCCGGAGACAGGTCTCTACCCCACTGTCCTTGCTTGGGGCTGCTTTCCCTGAAGGAGGGACAAGCGTCACGGGAACAGAGCTGGTTGGTGCTGAGTAATGAGATCCACACAGAGAGAGATGGCAATTGCTCCAGCATAGCTGGCTCTCTGTGCTTCGCGCCGTAACAACCACTCCTTTGCACCAGCATTCCACAACGGGGATCCTCACAAGGCAGAGCAACATATTACTGTGGGAGGGGGCACCTGCAGTGGGGCGGGGGGCTGGGCGGGGCACTGGGGCCCACCTCTGTCCTCCTTCGCTGCACCTACCCTGCTCACTGACGGGACCTGCTTTCTGGGTTCCCCCAACTTCAAACTCGGGCAGAGCTGCGTTTCCCCCCCCCAACAGGCTTGCAATGCATGGAGTGAAGGCATCTCCTCCCCTGCCTTCCGGGTTAGGGTTGGGGTTCTCTTTCAGAGCCAGAGGCTCTGCTGCCCCCAAGGAAGGCCTGGAGGAAACGCCTGGCAGCCATCTGGGGCTCATGCCCTGCTTGGAGGAGGAGGAGGAGGAGTTTCCCAGCAGGCGGTGGTCTTCCCAGGCCAGCAGCTTCCGACAGAGCCAGAGGCTGGTCTGGCTGCTCTGGGCTGACTGGCAGCACCCCTTCTTCCCCCCCACCCATCCCCCACCCCCCCCCGTGTTCAGGCCCAGCCGGAGAGGAATCTCTCCTTTAATTGGAGTGTTTGTGCCTTTTGCCCAGAGGGGCCCCAGGAGGTTTAAGTCCAAGTCATCTGAAGAAGAAAGTGGTCACCGCCTTGCAAGGCTTGGGGAGGGGTCCCGTGAACATGGCCACTCCCAAAGGGTTTAGCCCCAGGGCTCCTTCAGGGTCCCGGCCAGGAAGTGCCTTCAGAAACGCCCCAGGAGGAGAAAGCGGGGGGGGGGGGGCTCAGGGCGGCAGGTATGTGGGGTGGGGTGGGGGCTATATTGGCAGAGTTCCCCATTGTTGGCTTTCTTTACCTTTTGCAGCTGCTTCTTGTTTGAAAGTCTGTGTTTTGCAGGAGACGCTGCTCTCCCTGGGAGTCTCTCTCTGAATTTGGGCTGCTACACCTCACATAAATAAAACAGAACTGAAAAACAAGCCCCCCCCACCCCACCCCCCCAGCAGAGTCCTCCGTAGTCCCAAGGAGAGGCTAGAAACCAAGGAGGCCTTGGGTGGGGGGCTTCTTAGAGGGGCAAAGGATCCCACTAGGCAGAGCTGCAGGAGCTGCTGGGGAGGGGGGTGCATGAGGGAGGGGAGCCAGCTTGCGGGGGGAGGGGTAGCTCTCACCAGTCGCTCTGGGATGAGACCAGGAGTTGTGGCCATTTGAACTGGAGTTTGTGTAAACACACACAGACCTGATGCCTGATCTCCCCCCCCCCCACCCCGCTTCGTCCTCTGGCAGGTTAGGGTGGGCTGCTGCTTCTCCCACCCAGCCGGGGAACCCTAGCGAGGAGGGGAGGGGCAGGGGGTTGCAGAAAAGCCCACCCCTGTGGGAAGGTGGCCCACCAGAATAGCTTTGGCTCGGCACTCATGGGAGGTCTTGCGAACGCAGCGAAACATAGCTTGTTGTTCAGCAACCATGTTAAAGAAGCCCACATCTTTCCTACTCCCTCCCCCTCCCTCCAGGAGTCCTTTTCAGAGGGGGACGGGCATTGGGGAGGGCCTGCAGAGGGAGGAAGAGAGGGGGAGGCTGGGGGGGGGGTCCGGGGGGGGGGCTCTGGGGCAGGGGGGCAAGGCCTGCGGTCCCCTCTCCATATGAGAGCCCTGCTGGGCCTGATGGCTGACTGACATTTCCATTTAGACAAGGAAGAGGCTCCATCTCCCCTCGCTTGGCCGTCCCCGCAGGGCCCCTCTTTGGCTCCGCATTCATCTTAATCAAAGCCTCCAGCCTGGCCCTGTGGCTCCTCCTGCCCCAGCCCCCCCTGCTGCCGGCTGGCCAGGTGGGGAAGTTCCCCAGAGGGTGGAGGTCTCGGCCTGAGGAGCCACTTCCAGGGGCTCAGGCAGGAAAGCCAGCCTGGAAATGGCTAACGGGGGGGTGGGAGGGAGACGGCCTGGCTGTGCCTTCAGTCCCGTCAGCAGCTGTCCTAACTTTGCCTTCCATCATCCCTCCCTAGGAATGTCCTTGGGGGTCATCCAGCCCAAGCAGGAGATCCCACTACGCTGTTTCTGACCGAGGGCAGCCCAGTCTCTTCCTGAAAGCCTCCAGGGATGGAGCTCCCGCAACCTCCGAAGGCCACTCCTGTCCCAGGGGTTGATTTGTTCTCCCTCTCGGGAAATTCCTCCTCATTTCCAGGTTGAGCCTCTCCTTGGTCAGTTTCCACTCATGATTCCTTCTCTGGCCTTCGGGGGCCTTGGAGAATAGCTTGACCCCCTGACTCCTCTCTGGGGCAGCCCCTCAAGCATTGGAAGACTGCTAAATACTGGAAGGCCTCTTGCCCCCCTCCTGATCCCGATCCCAGGGAACTGAACCGAGTGGTTTCAGGAATCGACCCGGCTCCCCTTCACCCTTCAGGTGCCGTCCTCTCAGGGGGATCCTTGGGGTTCCTTCTTCAAACGTTTGCAGATGTCTGCCTGCCAGTAACATCTCTGCAGGGAGGCATCTCCTGGCCAAGGTGGGACCTCCGCAGAGATGCACAGGGAAGGGCCGTTATAGAAATCCTCCTCCTGGGGGCTCCAGAAGGCTTGACACCCTCCTCCCTCCGCAGAAAAAGCATCTCAATCCCAGCTGAAACGGCCGTGGCTCCAGATGGACAGCGGGGGACAGAAAACACGGAGGGACAGCAGCCCCCCACTCCTGGAATTCGCCTTTTCCCAGGATACGATTCGGCCCTGCAAGCGTGCCATTTCCTGGGGTGAGTCTGGATGCTCTCTCGGGGACCCTTCTGCCTTGCCACCGAGGGGCTTCCGTTGGGGAGGAGCAACAGAAAGCAGGAAGAGGGGAAAGAGGAGAGCAAATATTTTGGAGGAGGTGGATGGAAAGAAACGGCCAGGGAAGCCATTGGTGGGAAGGGGCTGGAAGCGGAGCCAGAGAGACCAAGGCTGACATTCCTAGACAGTGGCATCATCTTTGGAGAAGCCGAGATCCTGGCAGGTGGGGGAGAGGAGGAGGGGGATGTTTGGGATTCCTGGGCACCAGCAGCATCCAGCACGGGGAAGGGGGGGGCACTGGGGCCAGCTCAGCCCTTCCAGCTCCCTTGCGAAAATGCCTGCAGGGGCCGTGGGGGGAGAGGAGGAGGAGGAGGAGGAGGAGGAAGAAGGGGAAACAGATGAAGTGATCTGGACAATTAAGCCTGCCTGCCGGGAGACAACAATTTATTCACAAATTAGATCTGTCTGAGGCCGGGCGGCTCTCCCCCCCCCCCCCCGCCGCCTTTCGCTCCTGTGTCCTGCTGGGGAGGGGCCTTCTCCGGCCAGGTCAGGCCTCGTGCAGCGGTCACCAATGTTAAGCTCCCCGGTTCATTTTTATTTTTCCCCCTCCAGCCCAAGTACCTAATCTTTGTCTTTAAATAAATATACTTTTGTCAGGTTTATGAAAAATAACCTAGCAGCCTGTGATTTCTCATAAGTCTGGGCCGGACTCCTGATTTCCCTCTGGCTCAGCCCCCCTCCTGCCAAACGATTTCCTCCCTCCCTCCCACCCCCCCACTCGGCTTCAGCGCAGGGGGAGAGAGATGTGGTGGAGGCAGGGCCGGCTCAGCTTCCTGACTGATTATTGACAAATTAAAAATATAAGCTATTGAGCAAGGCTGGGATAGATTTGCAGAGCCGCTGTCCGGAATCTCAATGAGATTCTTGAAGGTGCAGCAATCAATACCGCTGCGATGCGCCCCGGCTGGGCAGGCACAGGCAGGCCAGGGGGCAAACAGTCTGAGGCTCGGCCCCTCGCCCGCTGGGTGCCTGTTCTCTAAGGGCAGGCGGCAAGCAGGGGCACCTCGGAGGCAGCGGCTGCCTTGGATGGGCAGAGAGAATGGCCGATGCGCGTCCATGCTCAGGAGTGCTCCTGTCGCCCCCCCCCCCCCGGATGGCTGCAGGCTGCCTGAATGCTTGTCTTTAAGGCAACGGCCGTCCTCCCCTCCGGCCTCATCCAGCAGGGCTGAAATGCAAGCTGCCCACCCCTCTTCGGGGCCAGAGGTTGCTTCCTGCCCCAGCCCTGCTTCCCACGTGCACAAACAAAGCTGTGCCAGCATGAGCCCCCCGCCCACCGGCAAAGGTGGTGTGGGCTCCCCGAAAGTGGGCTTTCTTGGGGCATCCGGAGCTCCTCCTGGAGGGGAACTTTCTTGGCCAGGGGGCGTGTGCAGAGCTGCAGACGGGATCCTCCAGGGGGTAAATCAGTACTTCATCTCGGATTGCATTTTGGCACAAGAATCGGCTTTCAGAGGCCCCCTAGAAGTGGAGGTGAAGGGATGGTTTCGGCCATTGTGCCAGTGATTGTGTTCTTATTCACCCGACCATGTGAACCTCCGTGTTGCTTTTAAAGACGGAACCTACAGAGAGGGCCTTTACCTAGCTGGGGGCCCCTTTCATTTTCTGAGACTTTATTTAGTGATCTGTGACTACAAAAAAATTAAGAAAACCTTCCTAAATCAGGGAAAGCTGCCTTTTCTTTTTGTATTTCTGAAAGCATTTTATTCTGGCAGGAAACACAAAACCGTCAACTTCGTTTCAGTGTGTGAAAGAGTGGAAGCATTCTCCAATTAATGTCAGCTTCTCATCAAGATGGCTGATAATTTTTGAAATGTGGTTACATAAAAATTATTACTGGTTTAAGGTAATTGACAGCCACAGATTTCTGGATCTTTAATCAGGAATTACTAGCAGCTTCGGCGATCCCTGTGTGCCGTTGGCCAAGGCCAGTGATGGCACTTCCACGAAGCTCCTTTGCAGCGCTCGATGTGACTGGCAAATCATGGATGGGGGGATGATATTTCATCACTTTCTGACCTTCCTTCCTTCCTTCCTTCCTTCCTTCCTTCCTTCCTTCCTTCCTTCCTTCCTTCCTTCCTTCCCCCCTAACCCTTTCCATTCCAGGCCTGGAAGACAAAGGCAGCTGGACTCAGTGGAAGGACTTGCCTCAAGAAGCCGTGGATGCTCCAACAGGGGAAGTTGGGAAGAGGAGATTGGGCGAGGCTGTGCCTGGAATGGAGGAGGGTTTCCTGCCTGAGCAGAGGGTTGGACTAGGAGACCTCCAAGGTCCCTTCCAGTTATGTGATTCTGTTATTCTGGAAGAGAAATGTCAGCCTTTGTTCCCATTTTCAGCCTTAAGAGGGAAGGAGGGGCATCCGCATTCCCCGTTGGCTGCCAGCCCAAGGCGGCACCTGGGTCAGGGGGAGAGCAGGGCCGGGGGCTCCCTGGGAAGGCCAGGGGCTGGGAGGAAAAGGCCGTTTCCAGGGGAAGCGAGAGCTGCTCCTGAAAGGAAGGCAGCCGGAGGGGAAGGCAGCTGTCCGAGGCGGCTGGGAAAGGGTTACAGCCAGAGATGCCGGCTGCAGTTTCTACCTCCTCGCGTGGATGTGTGCAGCAGGCCCGGGAGCCCCGCTCTCCAGGGACTCCACCAATCAGATTGCTGCCTGGATGTTGGAAAACATTGCTGTCGCCTCCCCAGCAGAAAGGCGGCTCCACTGATCGACAAGGTCTGCTCCCGGCAGCTGTTTCAGAGACCGGAGTGAGTCTGACAGCTGCACACCACACCAGGAGCTGCCAGGGACGGGCGCTCTCTCTCCTCTGCCGTGGGGGTCTTCTTGGCCCAAGAACGCCAGTTTGCACACAAAGCTCTCCCGGGGGGGGGAGGGGGGGTAGCTCTCCGGCTGAGTCTCAGTTTTGCACACAGGTAGAAGTACAGCAACCCTTCATTGGTTTTGGCAGACAAAACTTTGCTTTCCGGCAAGACCGAGCGTTCCCTGGGGGGGCTTATCCCAGACACCCTGCAAAGGTGGCCTCTGCGGGGAAGTTGTGTGGACAGCGGCGGCTTGACGTTCCTCACCTCCAGTTTGCACGTTTGTGTTGTTGTGCAAACTTGCACTCTCAAAGTCACAGCTCTGCCAACCTAGTTGGATTCTGTGCCCCCAAAAATGGCTGCATTCTAATAAAATGCAGAACTCCTGGAAACAGAGTTTGGCCTCTTTGCTCACAGAAAAGGGATTTTAAAGGCTTAAGGAAAAGGGAAAGCGGAGGAGACCCACCTGGCTTTGCATTTGCAGCCCAACAGCAGCACTTTCCCCCCTCAAAGCCAGGCCTGGACGTGCCTCTGGGACCCACCCAGCTCTGAAGACCACTATCATTCCCTTCAGCCAAGAGGGGGAAGCTCAGAAGACCCTGGGGGCGGCCCCCTCAGTTCAGGCCTGGGTGGAGGCAACTCCATCCCAGCACAGCTTGGGGGAAGGGGGGGGGGCTCTTGAAATTTTGTCATTACTCTGGAAGCCATTTCCCTCCGGTCATCGTCATGCCCCCCCCCCCTTGGCCGGGCTCCCTTCTCGGCCTCCACCCTCAGAGGCTTTCAGTGAAGGCCTGAAGACGGACGGAGGCCGGCTTCCTTTGTGGGACGGGGCTGGAGAGCGGCGGTGAAGAGCCGGCTTCTTCCTGGAGCCAGACTGCTGGAAGGAGACCCCCAGGCGGAGGTCTTACCCTGCCACCTCTCCCCCCCCCCACACGACCCTCTTGCCAAGCGGCAGGCGCCCACCGAGGCTCCCTTGCTAATGAATTCGGCAACGGAGACACCGCAAACAGCTCAAGTGCCAGGTGGTCTTTTGAAGGTGAGGGGCGAGTCTTAAGTAATATTCTCCGTTTTTATTAAAAGCTGTCACTGCAGATCCAGAGCAGGGAGAGGTTTAAGCGCTGCGCAGCTACTAGTGGATTCATTAAACTCGCTCCAGAGCAGCTATAAAAAATCAATTTAGTTCACCAGGCAGCTTGAACTGCTGCCAAGGGCTGCGCAGGGGACGCTCTCCCCCCAGTGCAGCCCAGAGAGTTGCCTCCCTGGGGGTGGCAGACGAAGGGGGGGGGGTGCGACTGGCAGCCCCGTTTGCAAGGCTGCCTCCTCCTCCTCCTGAGGAGGGCTGTCCCTTGGGCAGGGGGCCCGTTTGGCTTGGCCCAGCAGAAGGCAGGGATCCCACTGCGCAAGCATCTCTCTGCCCCTCAGGCCTCGCCCCCTGGGGGAGCAGCGCCCATTTGGTGCCCAGGGCTTGAAGGGGCTGAACCTCCGCAAGTGGCCCCCGGAGGCTGCCAAGGAGGTGCTGCCCAAGGACCAGGGGCCTCCTGCTTCCAGCCTGTTTCTTCTCAGACCCCCCCCCATTGGCAAAGGGGGAGCAGCTTCTGAGCGGCCCAAAGCTGAATGAAGCCTCTGTGGAGGGGAGGGGGACGTGCGCCCCTCGCCCGGGCTGCCCCCACCCTCTTGTCCCAGGCCCCCAGCTCATCTATAATGGACGCCTCCAAGTTTCGCTTCCCAAAGAAGCTCTCTGTTTTTTACAGAGAGGAAGGAGTACTACTAAAAGATGAATTTTTTATATGTTTCCTT
This sequence comes from Thamnophis sirtalis, assembly GCF_051295495.1. Taxonomy (NCBI): domain Eukaryota; kingdom Metazoa; phylum Chordata; class Lepidosauria; order Squamata; family Natricidae; genus Thamnophis; species Thamnophis sirtalis. The sequence goes on along the minus strand of NW_028261382.1, from coordinate 50,088,926 downwards.
TGTTACTCTGAATTTTTTATAAACTTTGCGCCTTAAGGACACGGGGTTTTTTTTCTCACAGCAGGCTATAAAGTATGTTAATTTCATGCTCGGAGGGAAACGCTCCTCATTAAAATATTCCACACAGACACGCCTGACGCTCCCCCCCCCCCCCCGCACAGCCTTCCCGGTGTCTGCTCCCCCAGCTGAGCCGCCAGATCCAGGGTGGGGGCCTTGAAGTACCAAGGCAACTTTGCCCGAGAGATGCCCGAGATGCAGCTCCATCCTCCGGGCAGGAAGAGCGACAGATGTCCAGGTCTGTCGGCATCTCTGCCTTCCGAACTCTGGAGGACTGGCCAGGAAGGGAAAGGAGACCCTGGGGCGATTCTCTGGCCAAGCGTGGCTGCCTGAGCTTTCCGACCAAACCACCCAGGGCAGGGAGGGTCAAAGGAGCCCCCCTCCTGGCTTCATTCTGGGCCCTGCCTCGGCTCCTTCCCTGTGTTTACGGCCTCTGCCGGTGTGACCTGCGTGTGCCAAGCGGAGCAAAAGCCGCCTGCTTTGTGAGACCCCCCCCCCATGCCCAACTGTTGCCTTCCCTCCTGTGGCTGCACCTCTCAAGAGGGGCGTTTCTGGGGGGGGAGGAGGAGGCAGAGCCTGGGACTTTGGGAGCCAGGATCAACTGCGCATGCTGGAAATCTGGAACTCATCATCCAAAATTCCCCTGAATTAATCCTGCAGGCCAGGGGAAAGGAATGCAGGATTCCCTACCAGTGTGTGTGGGGGGGTTCCCTCCACAAGCCCCCCCCCCAGCCCAGAGGGAGACCGTCCAGAGGCTTCCGGCCCATCTGACCCCCCCAGGTGAGGATTGGCAGCCGCCTCCCCTCTGCCACCTTCTGCCACCCTCTGCAGGCTTTGGCACCAAGGACCTTGCTTTCTGAGGAAGGGCCACTGCAGAGAGCTTGGCCCTCCGGGGAGGGTCTCCCTCCTCGCCCCTCACCCCTGTCCTTGGATCTGAGCCCAGCCCCTGCCCTCCTCGGGGCACTTGCTCTGCTTCAGAGCAGACAAAGCCAGGGGGCCTGTCTCTTTGCTCAGCCCCCCTGCCCGCTGATTCCCGCCCCCTCCCTCAGCCGGGAGGGAAGCTGTCAGCTCCCATCTCTCCAGCCCGCTGCTCAATCTGCCACGGAGATTGGGGGGGGGTCTTCTTTTCCCCGATCTTTGGTGGGGGGAGAAGGGACTCAGGCCTGGCTGCTCCTCTCCTTTAAGAGCGCCTTGAAATCCACATTCTGAAAAGTATTCTTTCCTCCCATTATACATTTTGGTGTGTTTTGTTTTGGAGCTGAGAACACCAGGAAAGAAGGAGCTTTGTGAAACGGGTGGGGAAACCCACCTCAAGCCCCCTGTGGGCAGAGGCTGGGCAGATGCAATCATTTGACCATAGATTTGAGTTTGCAGGAGCCAACCGCCCCCCCCCCCCCAGCACAAAGACGTATATTTGTAAGGATTGCAGCTGAGGAGGTGGGCAGAGAAGGAAGAATGAACCGTTTGGAAAAAGAGAGAGTATCGTAAAACATAGATTGGATCAGAGAAGACAAACGTCCAGCAGAATCACATTCACTGACAGGAAGCAGCAAAAAGAGCAACGTCATCTTCCCTCCCCCACATGGGACCCACACCGGGACCCCTCAATACAGATTGGCATTCTAACTGCCCCTTTGTGGTGCAGCTGTCAATTACCAGATTCTTTGCAGCAACGGTTGAGTTTGTCTCGTGGGCCCCAACCAACAAGTAGGAGACTTTGATTAAAGACACAGCCATTTTTAAACTTCAAACAATTTGCCATCAGTTGTTAGCAATGCAAAGGGATTGTTTCAATGCTGCAAATCAAATTGTGGGAAGGAAGATCTTACGTGTGTCTGTGTCTCTCTGTGTGTAACACAAACTTTAGGGTCTAGGATCTCAGTGCCTTGGACAAAGGGGAATTCCCACGAAGTGGGTGAGCAGACCTGATCTCTCTCAGGGCTGCCCTGGAGCAGAGAGATGGGGGGGGGATGTTGGGGAGTCTTAGCACCCTAAAGAGAAACGCAGGCTCTCGTCCACACGAAAGAGCAGCCCAGTCTTGGGAGGGTTTGTTTTAACTGCCATCTGGGTGCCCTGATATCCTTTTGTTCTTCTCCAGCTCAAGATGAGCCAAAGACGGGAGGGCAGCAGGGCCTGCACCCCCCCACCCCCCCAAAAAAGCTGGTTCTTTCCTGCCTTCCAGACAAGAGGTGAAGGGAGCTGCTGCATGGAGCATTATGCTCCCCCCCCCTCAAAGCCCCCCCTTCTCTGGCCAAGGAGAAGCATCCTGCTGTGATGGGCAGGGGGAGGGCAGCCATTGCCCACGGCCATACAGGCTAACTGGAGCGATGGCTGCTGCGGACGCCACCTCCCCCTCCTGCCAGAGCAGGGCCGGCGTGGTGGAGGGGGGGGAGGGAGGCGGCCTGTGTCTCCCCCTTTGGACAAGGAACCAGCAAAGCTGTGCCATGTCCTCCGGTGAAGGCTGCTTGTCCGAGAACATAAAATGCTGGAACAAGCCAAGCGCACTCGAGGGTGACAAGAGGCGCAGGCTTCCTCCCTCGTAAAACACTGGAGGAGAGGCAGGGAACATGAATCACGACACAACAGACGCTCCTCCTGTGCCGTGCGCAGCCACAGCTCTGGACCCTCCGCCCAGCGGGCACACGGGACTCTGAGAGCGCCCAGGCTCCCCTTGGCGTGGGGGGTGGGTGGCGGGGGGAGGCTCGGAGAAGGGTGCAGGCTGCCCCTCTGCCTCCTCCTCTGTGTGGTTCAGTGGCTCTGCTAACAGGGGGGGTCCCCCAGAGGGAGGGGGCGGCTGAGCCCCTTGGAAAAAGCTGGAGAATTGAAAGGGGTCCAGTTAGGGGGGATTTGGGCTCAGCCCCTCCCCCCAAAGGCCTCAGAGGCCTCCATGGGGGGGGGGTCCTGGCAGGCAAAGCTGGGGGTGGGCTGGGGGGCGATTAGTCCAGATTGGTTTTGGGGCTGGCATTATTGGGTCATGAGGGCTCCCCCCTCCTTCCTCCTCCTTGTGGAGAGCAAAGCCCCCCCTTGGCGGATGGGACCCAGGACGGTGCTGTGGCCACTAGGGCTCTTGCGTGCCCCCCCCCCAAATGGAACGGGGGGGGGGCTTCCACCTGAAGGAGCCAAGCAAAGAGGCATTGCAGGAAGGCTGTTGTGCTGCTTCCGGCCTGCAGGTGGAGCCGCCGGCCCTGAGCCAATTCGAAAGACCCCCCCAAGCCAGGCTTTGGAGAAGGACCCTGGGCCCCATCCTCTCGCTCCAAACCCAGCCCTGCCTCTCCCCCCCACGGAAGGAAACGTTAAGCTTCTCATCCCCACCGTGGCGAGGGGAGCCCTGCCTGTGGCAGTTGCCAGGGTAGCTTCTCCCGGCCACCTTCCCTCCTTGCGGGCGGCCTCTTGTCTTGCCCAGAAGCCAGGAGTTGACCAACAGGGCAGCGTCTGTATTAACCCGTACAAGGAAGAAACCCCCAGGGCCCCTGAAGTTCCCTGCCCGGCCTCCGTTCTCCCGAGGGCCTTTCCTCAAGCAGCAGGCCGCCTGCCTGGAAAGCAGCCAAAGGGAGGGGGACCTTCGTCCAAATGGGGGGAGCGCTGTCCCGCTGCCCCCAGGCGGCAGGCTCCACTTCGACCCACCGGCCCCTCTGGCTCTCTCCTGGGACCAGCCTTTCCTACCCGGTGCCCCCCCCCCCCCCGAGGCCCCTGCTCTGCCTCCAAGACCTCAGTGTCCATTTCCACCCCACCCAGCATGGGGAAGTCCCTCCTCCTCCTCCTCCTCCTCCTCCTCCTCTTCCTCATGGGGCAGAGCTGTGCCTGGGTCCCGCTTTGCGCCCCACAAGACCCTGGAAGCTCCTCAAGAGGCTGAAGGCAAATTGGCTTGTTATTAATGCCCCCCTGGCTGCTCCGTTTCGCCCCGGCCTCCAATTACCGTAGGCATTCATGAGGCAATCAGCAAGTGGATCCCCCCCCCCGAAGGGTAACCAGAGCCCGGCCTCTGAAGAAAGCGAACCCCATTAAGGAGCCTGGTGGTCACTGGGGTGGATCGAGTGTCCTAATAGCCCAGCTAACAGCAATTAAGTCAATTAAGCGTTCAAAGGCCCGCTGTTCCCTCCTTCAGCAGCCCTCGGTCGGCATCTGCAGAAGCCTCGGAAAAAACTTATTTATGGGCTAAGCGGCTGTGAGTCATTATGAACTGTGGAGAAGCGGCAAGAGTTGGGCGGCTTGTAAAGAAATTAACGACTGCAGCAAAAGAGGCGTCCTAATTGCCTGGGGGGGGAGGATGGGGGGGCGGCTCTCCCCCATTTCTCGTCTCTTTCGGAATTTACCCATTTGCCACCATGGGCGCCTCTCTGCCCCAAGGACCAGAGCCAGCAGAGGAGCCCGGAGAGGCTGAAGGATGCCGGTTCAGGGGCCCCCGAGACCTTCTCCCAACCGGACCCCCCCCCAATTCAGACCCCGCCCGGATGCCGCTCTCTCTGCGGGCAGCAGCCTCCGAAGTGGGTTCCCTGTTAAGGTTAACCCAGCCGTATCATAGCCAGGAGATCTCCTCCATAAATGTAGGTAAATAGGGATGGTGGGGATGAATCACCCTCGGCCGTGGCCGGAGGGACAATGCGCCCTCTTGGCTGCAGGGCCGCGAAGGCGAGGGGGGAGGGGCCGCCCACCACCAGGGCCTCACTCTGTGGCAGCAGCAGCAGCAGCCGAGGGCTGACGCTTAGTGAGCTAAAGATGCAGTGTGACATGCAACGCTTACAGATAATTAAATATTGATTTTTTGTTTTCTAATCCTATATAAAAATTGTCCTGGGCCTCCCGACGGAGCTTCATCTCACCAGGACATGCAGAGAGCTATTAACCCTGCCGGGCTTCAAGCTGTTGCAGGAGAAATAATAACAAGGAGGGGCACTCGCCTCCCCCTCCCCCTCCCCCTCCTCTCCAGGGGGGGCTGGCAAAGGGACCCCCGCCTGGCCAGGCCAGAAAAGGCGCCCGGAAGCTCCCCCCTCCCTTCTCTCCCCCCCCTCCCTTGACAGATCTCTCCGCTTGATTTGCTCCGCCCCGTGGGGAGGATCAGAAGGCAAAACTCCCGGGGGGCCTTTTTGTGGAAGGAGGGGGCTACATGGGGGTGCTGCTTAGGAAGGAGATGGGCCCCAGCAGTAGGGCAGCCCCACAATTCAGGACAGGATGAATTGTGAAAATGCCTTTGGGGCATTTTCTCAGCAGTTGCTTCCACCATTTTCTTCAGGGGGGGGGGGGGAGAGGACGCCAGGAAAATGCCCAGTGCTGTTGCCTTGTAACCTCCTGGGGGAAAGGGGGGGGGGCACGTGGTGCTGTCCATCCACCCAGCCTTATTGGCGGTACCCTTTCTCCAAAGGCCTCTGCCATCCCTGTGCCGAGAGACCCTTGCCCACACTCCTGCCAGCCAAGAGAAGGGCCTTCCCTCTGGAGCTGCACCAGAGGCACCGTGTGATGATCTGGCTTTCCAAAATGGGGGGCAGCCTGAGGAAGGGGGCGGAGTGCCCTGCTTGTAAATGGCACAATATCGGCCAGGGGGGGGAGGGGGGAGGGGGAGGGGGTTTGGCAATTCCGTCCCTTGCTGTGTGCAGAGCACTTGCTGCATGCTTGAAAAGGAACAACTTTGGAAACCAAACCTTTGCTGGGGGCGATTGTTTTCCCAGCTGTGACAAAGACCAGCCAGAACAGTTGGGGGGGGGCTGCAATTGTGATTTTAATGTGGCTGGCGCTTCAGGAGGTTCCCCACCCCCCCACCCCCGCAGATGCTCTCTGCAGACACGAGCAAAGCAGTGGTGTGCACATGGAGCAGTTCAGAGACCTGCATGGTGAAGACGCCCACGGAGATGCCCTCCAAGCAAGGATGTCCCTTTTGCACTGGGCTGGCCCATGCCAACATGGGTGCCAAGTAGAGGAGACTCTTTGGGGCTCCTCCTCAGCATGAAACGCCCCCGGACTGTCTTCTCTGTGGTTTGCTTGGCACCCTGCGAAGAAAAGGCCCTCCTGTGGCCTTTTGTCGGCTGAAGCACTTTTGACTCTGCCTTGCTGAACTCCTTGCGCACATCCTAAGCCGGAATGTGTTTAAAGTTTTCATTGGAAGCACGGCTGCCCTCTCCTCTCCTCCCAGGCCAACAGCTGCCAGAGGACGGCAGAGGAAGGCCAAGCCACCCGCACCAGGCGAAGCCAACGCAGAGCAGGCTTGCAGCAGAGCCCCCACCCTTTCGGCTCCCCCATGGGCACTGTGAAGCCTGCCCGGGCCAGGCCAGGCCGTTGGTGAGGACTGGCACAGAGGCCTCTGCCCACTGCCCTTCAATTTTAGCCTCCTCCACCCTCTTGTTTTGCCACGGAGCCCAGTTGTGTCGGTCACAGGGAGCTGGTAGAAGAAGAACCACAGCTCAGCCAACCTATCCAGCGTGGGGGTTGCCCAGCGGCTCCCACCTTGTTCTCCCTAGGCAAGAGGGACGAAGAGCCACCCAGGGGAGTCACCCACAGGCCCGCCTGCCGGCATTTGGCCCCTTTCCCTGACAAGATCTGAAGACCTTCTCAAAATCCCACGCGGCCAAGAAGGGAGTTGATGGATTCCTCCACGCACTGCCTTTGCCGCCTCAAAATCACTAAGCAACAGGAGTCAAAAGTCTTCCGCTTGATAGAAACGCTTATTGGCAGCAAAGCGTCTTTCAATCAATGCTAAAATAGGAAAATGCCCATTCCTCTCACTCTCACCCCAATTTAAATCCGGAAGGGGTTTCATAATGCCTTACTGGTCCCCTGCAACTTGGGAAGCAGAAAACAAACTTCTGAAGAGGCTTTAAAATAGAACCTCAGATGCGGCTTTGCAAGTGAGTCATTCGATTCTGGGGGAAGAGGGAGCCGCATGGCAATGTGGGGCAGGGGGAGCAGGGAGGGGCCGGAAGCAGGCAGTGGGCCCGGCACAAGGGAGGACTTGGCAACCAGCTCCCCACCACCGAGAGATTCACAGTCAGGTCAAATCGAGTTTGAAATGTAGGTTTGGGTGCCGACCTTTGAAATTTAAACTTCAGATCCTGAAGTCTCAAACCTTTTCTAAAAACTCTGCGTAACAAACACGTCTTTTTCAGAAATGTCACTGCGTAGGGACCGGCAGGAGGTGCCCGGAGCCCAGCAGAGCCACGTCCGGTGCTGCTCCCAGTTCTCCCAAGCCTCCTGCTGAGATGCTGCTGAAATCTCGGGGCACCCTCCCCCCACCCCCCACCCCCAAAAAAACCCATCAGAGCCCTCTTCTTCTCAGAACAGCCCTTGCTTAGTTCATGGAAGAAGCCTAATTTTTATAGGCGTCCAAGGCAAAGAGACATAATTGTTCCTCAAGGACATGAAGGGATTGAAAATCAGAAGACGGGAATTCAAAGTCCAGGCTTTTGCAGACGATCTAGCGTTTGTCATAGAGGAACCCCTAGAAACTGGACTGATATTATTACAAGACATAAACCAATCCGGTAAAGTGGCAGGGCTTATAATAAATAAAGAGAAAACTAAAACATTAACTAAGAATTTAACCAAAAGACAAAACGAAGAACTGGAGGAGAAACTGGGAATTTTGAGGACCAAGAAAATTAAATATTTGGGAATATGCTTATTGGCATAATGTATTGCAATAAAAGAAGATCTACAATAAATTGCTATAACAAATACAAAAAGATTTGGATAATTGGACTAAACTACAGATATCACTAACTGGCAGAATCTCAACAATTAAAATGAATGTATTACCCAAACTACTTTATCTTTTCCAAACAATACCGATTCAATTAGAGAATTTTTTTCCCAAACAACTAAATAAAATGGCATCCAAATTTATTAAATACAAACTTCTACATTTCTTCAAGAAATAGTTCAGAAAGCACTGAAGATCTAAGAAATGTGGGTGAGAGAAAAGCAAAACTGTCCATTCTGTGCTGGAAATGCTCTTCTGTCCTCTTCATACTCTGGCTTTGAATTAGTTTCTTCAGACAAGCTTTGCATCTTTAACCCTTTTTAATATATTTGCAGCCTATTTTCCCTTCTGTGCTGGAAATAACCGACTGATTCGGCTGATTCGGGTTAAAAGAATTTCATTTGGTTTGAGGTTCTTGTTTTCGCAACAAACAAGCAAACATGGGAACGGAAGAAATTCAGAATCGGCAGGTGAGAGAGGGGCTCCCCTTTCTGTCCCACTGGGCCGGTTGCGTAGCCCCCTCCCCTTGGGCCTGCCTTCCCCAGAAGCCCCCTCCAGTGGGCCTCCTCCTCCACCGCAGAAGGGTCGGTAGGGTGCTGGAATAACAGTTATGCTTTCCCAGCAGTCTCTCGCCCGATAGGCATTTTATATATCATTACAATCACAGAATCATTACATGCAGCCCATTAGGGAACAAATGGGAAAACTCAGGCAGCTGGGAGGAGGGGGGGGTGCGGGGAGGGGCAGGCAGGCAGGGAGGAGCAGACTCATGTGTTGGAGAGTGAGCTGCACCCCTTCCTCACCAGGCGCAGCCGAAAGCAGCAGAGGCAGCTCAGGCCGGCCGCCAGTCAGCCCCCCTGGCCGGACCCTCCCAGGCCCTGGAGGCCTCCATGTCCCTTTCCTTCTCCAGCACCGTAACAGTCGCCCCTCAGCTGACCTGGGCCCTTTGGAAGGCCTCCCTTTGGAGCGCAGGGTCTGGGAAGCAGCCTCTGCTTTCAAAAGGGGTTCCCTGACCCCCAGCGTTGTTTGGCTGAAGAAGAAGAAAGAGCCCCACTGGCTTCTTTTCCAAAGGAAGAGCCGAGGCAGAGGAGGAGCAGCAGCAGCAGGGGCTCAAGGTCGCGGGTCAGGTGGACGGCGCTGACGTCCATGACAGCCCTTGAATGAGCCTCACCAAGGGCCGCTTTCCCACAATGCAGCATGTGCTGCAGCCGATAAGAGCGCAGGCCGCCTCGGCTGGCTGCACGTGAGGGGAATGCAGAGCAGGACGGGGGCTGGGAACGGCTCTCTTGGCCCCGGGGCTTTTGAAGACCCCTCAGCCCCCCCCAACCCAAGGTGAGATGGCAGCCCGGAGGCCTTTCGTGCCAAGGGGAGGCCGTGGCCCAGCCGGAGAGGAGCATCCTGGTGCTGAGGAGGAGGCTCCCAGGCGCAGCTCCCAGGGCCGAGGAGCAAAGGCAGAAGGAGAGGCTGAGCAGACGCCTGAAAGCCAAGGGGCAGATCTGGGGCTGCTTCTGCCGGCAGCTCAGCTCTTCCAGGCTCCAGAAAGAGAGAAGCGGAGAAGGTTGGAGGGCCATTGGGGACGTTCTGGCAGCCCTCCTCCATGGTCAGCTGCTCCTGAGGGAGGGCAGGGCAGTGGTGGTCCAGAGGAAGGGCAGTGGCTGAGCCTCAGGGGCTCCGACCGTGCTCTGCTGACTGCCAGATCTAGGGTAAGAGCAGGGGTGAAATTCAGCAGGAGAACCGGCAGCGGAAATTTTGAGTACTTTGGAGAACCAGCAAATACCCCTCCTGGCTGGCCCAGGCGTGGGGAGGGAGTGGGGATTTTGCAATATCCTTCCCCTGCCAGGCCCACAGGACCAGGAGTCAAAAAAAAGGAATTTCCCCACTGGATAAGAGCCCCATAAGACAAAGGAGAAGAGGACGGGGCCTCCTTCTGGACAGCCAGTCAGTTTGCCTGCGTTGGCATCCCTTTGCCAGCCCAGGCGGTGGGGTGGGGGGACAGGGAGCCTCTGCCTTGCAGGGCTGGGGAGCCACCAGGGGACTCAGAGCTGGGCAGCTGAGGGGTCGCCTGGGGCTCAAGCAATGCCTTCACAATGCTTACGGGGGGGGGGATGCTGCCCACTGGCAGGAGCCCCTCCCCGTGCTCGGAAGCCCACCCCCTGTAGCAGGCCTCAAGGAGAGAAGGCTCCACCCACTGGAATAACCAGTTCACTCCACCTGGTCACCAGAGCCCCAGGGACACGGGCGAGCCCTGCTCTTGGGCTGCGGTGTGGGGATCTGACCCCTCACAGCTGTGGGGCCTCTGCAAGGAGGCAACCCCCAACCAGGCAGGACTCTCCTGGTGAACCTCCCTGGGGTGAGGTGGGGGGCACTTCCAGTCTGAGCCATTGCCCCCCCAAAGCGGAGGGCCCAGTCTGGAGGCCCCTGAGTCTTGTGGGCTGGCTCTCTCTGCTTTCTCCCCTCCTTCTCCTGGTGTCTTTTGATTACAACTCTCCTTGGAAGAGACACTAATTGTTACTTCCACACAATGCTCCTAATTACGCCCTATTACATTTTGAATCATTTCCATATGTCAACACCACAACGAGGGGGTGTGAATTGTCAGGGGGGAGCGAGAGAAAAGTGAAAGGGTGGTTTTTATCATTGGTTATTATCTGAATGCACACAACACCCAAAAACAGACGCACCAAAGAGGAAAAACCTACCATGAAACGTGAGTGAAGTCGTCTTTGTTGAAACTGAAAATAAGATTATAAATAAAAGTCTTCCTCTGACAGTCGCAAAATGGACACTTTAAAATAAATTGCCACCGTTGATCAGGAAGATTGCTAGCTACCTTTTTCACTAAGGTTGCCAAAGTCTCCTGGTCTCTAAAGCAACTCGCGGAAACGCCTGTCACTCAGGCCGCCCCTCTTAAAGAAACCTGACCCCCCTGGCGGTCAGTCGCTCGGGCAGAGTCCGCCCACGGGAAGCCCACCAGCTCAGAGGCTGCCCAGAAGGTGCCCTGCCCGGGGAGCCTCTCTGGAGCAGCAGCTCAGCTCTCCTCCGTTTCTACCCACTCTTATCTTCTTCTGCAACTTCCTCAAGGCAGCCAGCAAATGTTAAAAATAAATTTCAAGTGAAAAATTATTTCTGGAACCAATAGCCCAATCAGTTAAATATTAAAGCTGGGTGGAAGATATGCTGTGATGCTGGGCACAGCTCTGGGGAAGCTGAGGGAGGGGGGGACCCTTCAGCCCCCAGGTCCAGAAAAGAGGGGTCGGTTGTGCTGCTGCTGCTGCTGCTGCTGTGCCAGAGCTTACAGGAGAAGGGATTGCCCCGTGGGCAAGGACGTTCCCCTCTTCCCCACCGGCAGGCAGAGTGGAGCCGAAATGAGCAGAGAAGAGCAGGGCAAGCAAGGGCACCCCATGGAGGCTGCACATCTGGCTTGGGGACTGGCACTGCCTTCTACCTCCTCCCTCACTGGAAGCCACAGTGTGGTGGGGACGGGGCCTCCTCCTCCTCCTCCTCCTCCTCCTCCTGCTCCTCCTCCGGCCATGAGAAACCTCTTCTGTTTTAAAAGCCCCCATTCCCAGATGCCAAGGATCGGGGGGGGCTGTTTTGACCCTGGAGTTTCCCAAACGGATGAGGAGTTTGGATAAGGAACTTGTCTCCTAGGATTTGCATTTCCCTCTTGAACTGGGAGCTCGGAGCAAAGGATTTGAGCAATGGGTGCCCAGTGCCCAGAATATGCTTGGCTTTAGGGCATTGTGCCTGTGCTATGTGGAGGCCTTGGGACTCAAGGCGATGCTTGGAGCTTTCTGTGTGGCGGGCAGGAAGGACCCCAAATGCACAAAGCAAAGCAAAATACGTTGTCCAATTATGACCGGTTGGCAAACTGGCCAAAGAGGGCTGGAGTGGCTGAGGACGCTCCAGAGTGCCAACCCTGCCCTGAAGCCATTCTTGCTACTCCCCGAGGAAGCCATTGTGGGGAGAAGATGGCTTTCCCTTCCAAGGAGGGCCTTGTCTTTCCCCCACCAGCTCAGCAATCAAGTCCGGGATCCAGAGAGCCCCGGGGGGGGGGGGCAGATCTGCCCTACAAGGAGAGGCCTTGGGAGAGAAGAGGGATCCCCAAGGGGAGATTGTGGGGGGGGGTCCCCTGAATCCGAAGCAATGGTGGGGGCATCTGGGGGGGGCTGAGCTTGGAGAGTCCTGCCAAAGCCGGAAGCTGCAGGCAGAAGCGGGGGAGGGGGAGTCACAGGGCAGTCCAGAAGGGAAGAGGGAGGGGGGGGTTTCAAAGTGCAGCCACATCCCTGGAAACTGAGCAGGTAAAGCTGTGCAAAGGTCACCCTAAATGACCCCTCTCTGGAGTGTGTGTGTGTCTGTGTGTGTGTGTTTGTGCATGTGGGCCAAACATGGGGGGGAGGAGCTGTGTTGTCTCAGCAAATGCTTGGAAAGAGGAAAAGTGCCTTTTTTTAAAGGACTGTGGAAAATATGAAGATTTCTCATTCTGGAAGAGCTTTGACTGGCCTAGAATCAAATATTCAGAAGCTGTTTGGGAACAAATAATAAATACCGTCAGAGAAAGCAGTTTTGGGAAGGAGACTTTGCTTGAATTTCTCCATCTCTTTTTGGGTGTAAGAAACTGTTCATCGCTTCGTCGTTTCTTTGCCTCCAGTGTGCTTTGCGTTATTTTAGACGCTGCCTGTAAGAAAAACGTGGCGTTTCTTTGCCCATGTTGGCCCTGGTATTTCCGGATAGAAACTGCTCCCCATCTGCTGCCTAGCAAAGGTGCCGAGTGCCAGAGAGAATGGGACTCAGCAGCAGCAGCCGAGAGCAGTGCTGTCACCCGGCAAGGGGTCTCTTGCATGAACGGGGAGGGGTGGGCTTTTGCCAGTGCCTCTCTTCATCTGGGAAGGCCTGAATGAGCCCACCCTGCCAAGAAAACCAGACAGGCAGAAGACCTCTCCCCAACGGGACATCTGATACACACACACACACACGGGGGGAAACTTTGCTGAAAGAGCCCCCTTTTTCTGGGTTTCCATCAGGGTCCCCCAAAGAAACACAGCCCCAGAACAGCTCTCCCCCACCCCCGCCCCCAGCTATGCTTGGAAAGCAAACACATCTGGACCCCCTCGGCTGGCTGGAAGGGGTCTTGTCTCAATTCTGTTGCTACTCTCCCTGTTTTTGGGGGGGAAGGACTGTGCTCCCCCCCGTTAAGCAGCAGGCCTCCCCTGCCCTATTGTCCCCCCAATGCGTGTCCGTATGTTCTAGGCCCTCTTTCCTCAGCTCCAGGGAGGGAGCCGGCAAGGGAGGGTGCTGGTTAGTCTTACTGCTCACTTTGCACACGAGGCTGTGGATCCAACCCCTCTGTCCGTTAGTGGGCAAAGAGAAGCAGAATGGGGCAAGCAAGATCCTTGGGGGCCCTCAGGTTCTGGGGGATCAGGGGCGGGGAGAGGGCCAAGCAGGCAGCTGCACAGATGGAAGGGAACGTTCTCTGCAGAACTTATTCTCCAGGGTGTAAATTATACTGGCAAATGCACCGTCTGGGAACGTTTCCACTTTTGTTTCTTAAGAAAGGGAGACCCCCAAAGCCACATGGCCGCTTGGGAGAGCTGGGCTGGGTAGGGCAAAGTATTGCTTGAAGGGGGAAAGGTTTGAGCCAAAGTAACCCCGTTGCCTGAGGCTGAGATGTCCAGCGTAGGCTGACTCTGCCAAGGTGATCAAGGGCAGAGGGGAGTGTGTGTGTGTGTGTGTGTGCAATCTAGCTGATTCTCTGCCCACTTCCCTCTCATTTGCCATCCATCCCGGGACTGTGGCCCAGGCCCTCTCCAGAGGTCCCCTCTGCCAGGCTTCCCTTGCCCCAAAGGCTCTCCTCCTCCTGGCTCTTGGGCTTGCCTCATCAGGGACCCTTCTCAAAGCAAAGTTTTCAAAACATACCCTAATCTCCAAAATGTAATTTCCTTGGCCTTTAATTGTAGTTGTTAAAATAACAGCTCTCTGCAAATAAGGTGGGGAGAGTATTTAAAGCTATAGTTTGGTTTCCAAAATAATGTTTTGAGAAGGACCGATCTTTTTCTTCCACCAAGCTTTGAATTCAGCACATGTTTTCAACAGAAGAGGGAAGGAAAAACAATCCACGAAGGACAAAAAATAAATAAATGACTATGATAAAATCTGGAAGAAATAAAAAAAAGCCTCCTAAGCCAAAACGTTGCTCAAGCAACCTTTCCTTTTTTCACGGGGCAAAGAGATGGAAAAGGAGCGCCTGTTGGAGGAGCCCTTCCCCGGCCCTTCGGGATGCAACTGTCTCCTTAGGAGGGGGCCCTCCCAGCCACCCACCCCCACTCCCTGCGCCCCACGGAGCTCAGAAACGCTGATCCCGCGTTGTAGTGCTGAAGACGCGAGGAACGTCAGGGGCTCTTCGGCTTTTCCTGGGACGGCCCTGGCGAAGCTTTGCGGCCGGCCTTTCGGGGGCGGAGGAGGAGCCGCCTGCTTCGGCTGTTTCCTTCAGCGGGAGAGCGCAATCCAGCAGCCCGTGTTGGATGCCCCCTTTTCCCCTGGCGGGAGGGGCTAGGAGCAGGCCAGGACGCTTCCCGGGCAGGTTGTAATGGGGGAGGCTGCGCCCCGGCTCCTCGCAGTGTGGGCGGGGGGCGGGGGGCGGGGGGAGAGGAGAGGCGTTGGCTTGAAGGCGGAAAGGATTCTCCATCCTCCGGTGCCTAAAACTGTCCCGAGCCTGTTCTTAATGCCGCGTCTGGGAAGGCGAGCGAGATTTCCTGGCGGTGGTGATAAAGGTGAGGGAGAGTCGCTTCACTGCCAGGGTGGTTGCTGGGTGCTGCTGAAGGCCAAGCCGGGGTCTGTGCCGCTCAAAAGCCTCGCAGCACCCCCCCCCCCGCCTCGGGAAGCCCCGAAATAAGGCCGGGCCTGGTGCAGGCACAGCCCCCTTCAACTCTGCCAGCCCTCCGGTTGCCCAGGGAGAAAATCGCTGCCTTCCTTCTGAAGAGGGACCAGGCTGCCTCTTCAAACTCCATAGCAAATCACAAGCAACAGAGCAGAAAACCAAATTATTCTCAGCTGTTACACTGCTTAATTTAATATTTCCAATGAGCTCCTTTGCCTTCTCCTCAAGAATGAAATGCATATTTGTGCTGTGTCACAAAACATTAGATTTTGTCAAGGCAATTCATTTCTCGATGGTAATTTGTAAAGTGTGCAGCACCCTCCCTCCCTCCCTCCCCCACGCCAGGGGTTTGGGGCGGAGCTTCTTTCAGAGGGGAAAATGGAGGCATCCGAAGGGCCGGGAGAAGAGGGGTGGGGGCCGAGAGGGGACCAGGCTGGAGAGGCACCGCTAACAGATGGGAATCAGCCCCTCCCTCCCTCCCTCCTTGGCAGCCAGCCGACCAAGAAGGAAACCGGAGCGGAGCAAAGTGGGGGGGGGGGGCTCTCACTCAGGCAGACCCGCCCCTCCCTCCCCAGGGAGGCCTCAGCTCCTACAGCACTTTACATGGCCTTTAATGAAGCATAAAATGGACCGAATGAGATCATCAACTAATAATAAAACAAATAAAGTCAGCCTGGTATTTCTTGCTTTTTCTCTCTCCTTGAAATCAAGAAAGAAACATCTCATTTCTTCCAAGGGGACCACGAGACACCAAAGGAAGCGGGAAGGTCACTTCCTGGCCGACCCTCACCACTCTCTCCCTGGACAGAGGAGGAGGAGGAGGAGGAGGAGGAGGAGGAGGAGGAGGAGGAGGAGAGACGAGGCCCAAAGCCCAGGCCCACCTCACCCCTGCTGGGCTCTTCCCAGGAGCAGAAGCAGGCATGGCCCTCTCCAGTAGTGAGTGAGTGAGTGAGTGAGTGAGTGAGTGAGTGGTCGGGTCGGGTCGGGTCGGGTCGGGTCGGGTCGGGTCGGGTCGGGTCTGGTCTGGTCTGGTCTGGTCTGGTCTGGTCTGGTCTGGTCTGGTCTGGTCTGGTCTGGTCTGGTCTGGTCTGGTCTGGTCTGGTCTGGTCTGGTCTGGTCTGGTCTGGTCTGGTCTGGTCTGGTCTGGTCTGGTCTGGTCTGGTCTGGTCTGGTCTGGTCTGGTCTGGTCTGGTCTGGTCTGGTCTGGTCTGGTCTGGTCTGGTCTGGTCTGGTCTGGTCTGGTCTGGTCTGGTCTGGTCTGGTCTGGTCTGGTCTGGTCTGGTCTGGTCTGGTCTGGTCTGGTCTGGTCTGGTCTGGTCTGGTCTGGTCTGGTCTGGTCTGGTCTGGTCTGGTCTGGTCTGGTCTGGTCTGGTCTGGTCTGGTCTGGTCTGGTCTGGTCTGGTCTGGTCTGGTCTGGTCTGGTCTGGTCTGGTCTGGTCTGGTCTGGTCTGGTCTGGTCTGGTCTGGTCTGGTCTGGTCTGGTCTGGTCTGGTCTGGTCTGGTCTGGTCTGGTCTGGTCTGGTCTGGTCTGGTCTGGTCTGGTCTGGTCTGGTCTGGTCTGGTCTGGTCTGGTCTGGTCTGGTCTGGTCTGGTCTGGTCTGGTCTGGTCTGGTCTGGTCTGGTCTGGTCTGGTCTGGTCTGGTCTGGTCTGGTCTGGTCTGGTCTGGTCTGGTCTGGTCTGGTCTGGTCTGGTCTGGTCTGGTCTGGTCTGGTCTGGTCTGGTCTGGTCTGGTCTGGTCTGGTCTGGTCTGGTCTGGTCTGGTCTGGTCTGGTCTGGTCTGGTCTGGTCTGGTCTGGTCTGGTCTGGTCTGGTCTGGTCTGGTCTGGTCTGGTCTGGTCTGGTCTGGTCTGGTCTGGTCTGGTCTGGTCTGGTCTGGTCTGGTCTGGTCTGGTCTGGTCTGGTCTGGTCTGGTCTGGTCTGGTCTGGTCTGGTCTGGTCTGGTCTGGTCTGGTCTGGTCTGGTCTGGTCTGGTCTGGTCTGGTCTGGTCTGGTCTGGTCTGGTCTGGTCTGGTCTGGTCTGGTCTGGTCTGGTCTGGTCTGGTCTGGTCTGGTCTGGTCTGGTCTGGTCTGGTCTGGTCTGGTCTGGTCTGGTCTGGTCTGGTCTGGTCTGGTCTGGTCTGGTCTGGTCTGGTCTGGTCTGGTCTGGTCTGGTCTGGTCTGGTCTGGTCTGGTCTGGTCTGGTCTGGTCTGGTCTGGTCTGGTCTGGTCTGGTCTGGTCTGGTCTGGTCTGGTCTGGTCTGGTCTGGTCTGGTCTGGTCTGGTCTGGTCTGGTCTGGTCTGGTCTGGTCTGGTCTGGTCTGGTCTGGTCTGGTCTGGTCTGGTCTGGTCTGGTCTGGTCTGGTCTGGTCTGGTCTGGTCTGGTCTGGTCTGGTCTGGTCTGGTCTGGTCTGGTCTGGTCTGGTCTGGTCTGGTCTGGTCTGGTCTGGTCTGGTCTGGTCTGGTCTGGTCTGGTCTGGTCTGGTCTGGTCTGGTCTGGTCTGGTCTGGTCTGGTCTGGTCTGGTCTGGTCTGGTCTGGTCTGGTCTGGTCTGGTCTGGTCTGGTCTGGTCTGGTCTGGTCTGGTCTGGTCTGGTCTGGTCTGGTCTGGTCTGGTCTGGTCTGGTCTGGTCTGGTCTGGTCTGGTCTGGTCTGGTCTGGTCTGGTCTGGTCTGGTCTGGTCTGGTCTGGTCTGGTCTGGTCTGGTCTGGTCTGGTCTGGTCTGGTCTGGTCTGGTCTGGTCTGGTCTGGTCTGGTCTGGTCTGGTCTGGTCTGGTCTGGTCTGGTCTGGTCTGGTCTGGTCTGGTCTGGTCTGGTCTGGTCTGGTCTGGTCTGGTCTGGTCTGGTCTGGTCTGGTCTGGTCTGGTCTGGTCTGGTCTGGTCTGGTCTGGTCTGGTCTGGTCTGGTCTGGTCTGGTCTGGTCTGGTCTGGTCTGGTCTGGTCTGGTCTGGTCTGGTCTGGTCTGGTCTGGTCTGGTCTGGTCTGGTCTGGTCTGGTCTGGTCTGGTCTGGTCTGGTCTGGTCTGGTCTGGTCTGGTCTGGTCTGGTCTGGTCTGGTCTGGTCTGGTCTGGTCTGGTCTGGTCTGGTCTGGTCTGGTCTGGTCTGGTCTGGTCTGGTCTGGTCTGGTCTGGTCTGGTCTGGTCTGGTCTGGTCTGGTCTGGTCTGGTCTGGTCTGGTCTGGTCTGGTCTGGTCTGGTCTGGTCTGGTCTGGTCTGGTCTGGTCTGGTCTGGTCTGGTCTGGTCTGGTCTGGTCTGGTCTGGTCTGGTCTGGTCTGGTCTGGTCTGGTCTGGTCTGGTCTGGTCTGGTCTGGTCTGGTCTGGTCTGGTCTGGTCTGGTCTGGTCTGGTCTGGTCTGGTCTGGTCTGGTCTGGTCTGGTCTGGTCTGGTCTGGTCTGGTCTGGTCTGGTCTGGTCTGGTCTGGTCTGGTCTGGTCTGGTCTGGTCTGGTCTGGTCTGGTCTGGTCTGGTCTGGTCTGGTCTGGTCTGGTCTGGTCTGGTCTGGTCTGGTCTGGTCTGGTCTGGTCTGGTCTGGTCTGGTCTGGTCTGGTCTGGTCTGGTCTGGTCTGGTCTGGTCTGGTCTGGTCTGGTCTGGTCTGGTCTGGTCTGGTCTGGTCTGGTCTGGTCTGGTCTGGTCTGGTCTGGTCTGGTCTGGTCTGGTCTGGTCTGGTCTGGTCTGGTCTGGTCTGGTCTGGTCTGGTCTGGTCTGGTCTGGTCTGGTCTGGTCTGGTCTGGTCTGGTCTGGTCTGGTCTGGTCTGGTCTGGTCTGGTCTGGTCTGGTCTGGTCTGGTCTGGTCTGGTCTGGTCTGGTCTGGTCTGGTCTGGTCTGGTCTGGTCTGGTCTGGTCTGGTCTGGTCTGGTCTGGTCTGGTCTGGTCTGGTCTGGTCTGGTCTGGTCTGGTCTGGTCTGGTCTGGTCTGGTCTGGTCTGGTCTGGTCTGGTCTGGTCTGGTCTGGTCTGGTCTGGTCTGGTCTGGTCTGGTCTGGTCTGGTCTGGTCTGGTCTGGTCTGGTCTGGTCTGGTCTGGTCTGGTCTGGTCTGGTCTGGTCTGGTCTGGTCTGGTCTGGTCTGGTCTGGTCTGGTCTGGTCTGGTCTGGTCTGGTCTGGTCTGGTCTGGTCTGGTCTGGTCTGGTCTGGTCTGGTCTGGTCTGGTCTGGTCTGGTCTGGTCTGGTCTGGTCTGGTCTGGTCTGGTCTGGTCTGGTCTGGTCTGGTCTGGTCTGGTCTGGTCTGGTCTGGTCTGGTCTGGTCTGGTCTGGTCTGGTCTGGTCTGGTTGGTCTGGTTGGTCTGGTCTGGTGGACCCAGCCCTTCAAAACCCAGGAGGGGGTTTCCCATGGGGAGGCCAGGTGGTTGTGTAAAAGCACGGAAAGGAGAAAGTTACAACTGTGATTATGAAAGAACTAAGGTTGTAATTATTGCAACAATGAGCAAACCATGACCAATTATTTTCAACCTCATTAAAGTTCAGCCTTCTCTCTTCCTTAAGTAGATTGTGAGTTTTGCAATGCTGCAGAATCCCCTCAGTTATTAGTAACAGAAGGAGATTAATGGCCTAGATCCCTGAGCACAATCCTTGTCCGCTGGAACACAGGGATAGAGCCCGCTTGGCTGTGCATCTGTGCTGGATCAGGTCAGAGGGCCCCACTGGCGACCCCAGCCCCCCACTGCTCCAGCCTGGGCCTCCGGTCTTCAGACGGTCCTCCAGCCTGGCCGGAGAAGCTGGTCTTCCCAAAGGTTTGCTCCTCTAAGGGAGCCCCACGTCCAGCAGGAGGGGTGGGGTGGGTGAAGAGAAGTTGCTTTAGCTTTGCCCAGAAAATGTGAAGATTTTCTCTCCAGCCTCGCCCACTGAGAAAGGCTGAGGAATTCCCCCCCCCCCCAGAGGAGGGCCATTTCCTGGCACATCTGGTGCTGGGCAATGGGGAAGGGTTGGCAAGGAAGGTTTGCCATTCAGCCTGCAAAGTAAAGATCCAGAGGTGGGGTGGGCTGAGCCAGGTGCCTGCTGCGTCTGACCTGCAGTCTTCTTCATCCCCAACCGGGTCTGGGGGGCTCCTCAAATGGACCCCAAATCAAAGTGGGGAAGGTGACATTTGCTGTTCCAAGACAAAGCAGCCAGGGGGCCTCTCCACAAAGAGGCCCCCATTAATGGGGCTAATTAATTGGATTAATAGGAGGGCAACCCACAAGAGGGTGGCTTGATAATTTCAGCTGAAGGCAGAAGACCAATCTCCCAAAGTCAATGAAGGAGGCAAAATGGAGCTAAAGCAGTGGAAATTGCTAAATTCATTAGACTGCCCAGCTCTGAAGCGGGTGTTTAGTATGCTAGCTATTAATATGCAAATAGATGCAAACGAAGCCGTGATAGGGGGGGAGAAGAGCTCTGCTGAACAAGGGTGGTGGTGGTGGTGGGGGATCAGCACACTCCAATTCACAGGACCTTCCCCAATTGGCCTGCAGACACACAAGGTCAATGGCCAGAAACAGGTCAGCCCTACTGATGCTCCCCTCTCCCTTGGCGGAGGCCCTTTGCCAGAACATTGGCTGCCCCTTGGCCACACATGGAGGGCCTTCCTCAGGCACAACCCCTGGCTGGGAGACCCCTTCTAGGAGGCAAGAGGGGGCTGGAGGAAAGGTTGGCAGCCTGGCAACTAGCCTCTCTGGGAACATCCCTGTTTCTCCAACGTTCAGACAGGCTCCAGCTCTATATGAAGGTGGGATCTTTCCAGGACAGTTCAGCATTGTGCTTCCACGCCAGCAAGCCAGCAAGAGTCCTTTGCACCTCTCAGGCCTAAGAAGATCTCCCTTACGCATAAGGGGAGGGACCTGCTCCTCCCTCCACCCTCCGCCCTGTGCTCTTTCTAAAATCCTCAGAGAAGGAAGCAACTGTCCTGATTCAGCCTTTGCAGCTACAGGCAGCCTTTCTTTACCTCTGCGTCTGCTGGGACGGGAGTTATTCTCTCTGCTTTCTCCCCTTTTTCTTTTAAAGTGGTATTTTATGGGTGGCTTTCTAGAGTCATTGGAGTTTTATTCATTGTTGTATTTTTAGCCATTATAATCATGCCTTATGCTGCTTTGGAAAGGGGCCAAGTGCAAAACAGCAGAGTAGTATGAACATTGTGCCATGATTTGGGAAAGAACAAAAGATCAAGAGAACGGGAGTTATTTCAGAGTTTCTCATGGGTGTTGGGGGCTCCTGCTCGGGGATTCTCAGGATGGCACCAGGATTCTGATCTCTGAATCTGCCGCCATTTACAAATCAGTTTGGCTGTTAGTTTAAGCAAATGTGTTTATTGCTTTTCTGTTTCAGCTTCTTATGCAGCATTCATAAGGAGAAATGGTACAATAAAATGCACATAATCAGAAACTTTCCAGGGGGTTTGCCCTGGAAAATGCCTGACAGTGGATCAGAAGAGCTAAAAGAAGCTTTCATAGAGAACGAGGAAGACTTCGCAGAGCAAGGCGGGGGTCTCTTTCCTTGTGCAAAAAGTGTGAGGCTAGGTAGCCTTGCCACCAAAAAGTTTGGGGCAAGGGGATGATCCTCTTCTCCCCAAATGCTGCTACTCTACATGTACCCTCTATCCCAACTGGGATGCAGCTGGGACTTGTGGAAAGATGGCGTGTGTGTTTGTGGGTCAAGGCGCTACCCTAGGCCTAATCCATTGCAAGGAGCTGGCATCAAGATTAGGGTTTGGGGAAGTCACGGCTGGAGTTCTGCAGCCCAGGATGGCCAGGGAAAGCAAGCTAGTCTCCAACCCCATTCAAGGAGAAATGTTTGGTGTTTTGGGAGAAAGGGGCCTTTTCAGGGCACCTGGTCAAGGAAATGCCCAGCAGGATTGACAATTTTTTTATTGAAAATTTTTATATTGTACAAATATATACCTCCACTCCACCCCCAAATCCAACTCCCCCCCAACCCCCCCCAACCCCCCTCAACCTCCCAGAGCAAATACAGAGTATAAACATTAAGATCCATATTCTAAGATAAGCTAACAGACTTTAGCATCATCCCTCACTTTAACTCCCCTTTTGTAAAGCCAATTTGAAGCAAATTGTATCCTTGCTTGTTCATTCATTCATAAACTATCTGGAATTTCTTAGTCCCATATTTATTCTGAATATAATCAATCCATCTTTTCCATTCCAGGATTGACATTTCTGAGGGCAGTGCAGAGATCCTGCCTTTAGAAGAGACTCCTCTTGGAGACCGGTAAAAAACCCACTTCTTTTTTCCCCATAAAAGACTGAAGGCATTTTTCACTAGAATATTACCTCTCATTCCTGGTGCATAAAATATCTTTGTTGAGAAAGCCTGCACAAATTCTGGTGCAGATGAAACTGCAGGCTGATCCGGCCAGGAAGCTGAGATGGTATTGAAGAGTAAGGGCTTCTCACAACCTCTCACCCCGGTGGACTTCACTCTGAATTTGCTTTGTTCTGGTGTGGATTCCTGAATCCTTCCAGGCAGCAGCCCAGGCCTTCTTCACCTGATGGAAGAGTCAGGGAGAACCTGGCCTGCCCCTTAACCGAGGTCTCCTTCCAGGCACCTGTTGCTCACTTTCTGCCAACTCAAGCATTATGCCCATTCCTGTGACAGGCAGCCGCCCTCCTCCTCCTCCTCCTCCTCTGCCGCTGGGGACACCTTGCCTGCCACCACCCCACCTTCCACCCTCCTCCCGCCCTTCTGACAGCCAGAGGGACTGCCTGAGTCAGGGGCAAGGAATGCGAGGCCGGGGTGGGGGGGTGGGGGGGGGTGGGGTGTTCTCGCATTACTTGCAAAGCCCCTTTCATTCCAGCCTGGCAGTGATGGAGGGGGAGGCCCTTGAGAGGGTCCTCCACACCCGCTTGGACCCTCCTTTGGCAGCTTCTCCAGAGCAGAAGAGGTCAAGTGTCCCGGAGGAAGTGGGAGCAGGCAAACATTGGTGATTCCCGCTAAGTGCTGCGGCTTTGCTTAATTAAGCACTTTCTAATGATTCTTAACCCAAAGAAAGTGGAGAGGTTTCCCAGGCTCCATCATCTTCTGCCCAGTTTGCTGCAGGCAAGATGCAGGGGGGGGGGGTTGGGGCGTAGGAAGGGGATCCCTGAAGCATCCTCTGACTCAGAGCGTATGGGATCTGTCCCAGTGCAGGAGGGGCTCTGAAGTGCTGGCCCAGATCCTCCTCACCAGGAAAGAGGCCTCTCCCAGCAGTCCAGTCAGTTCTCACAAAGGCCAGCGGAAGCAGGGTGCTAAGCCCCGGTTCTCTTGCACAAGATGGGAAAGGCACAAAGGGGTGCATCTCTGGCCTACTTCGTTCCAGATACTAATAAGTCACTTATTTCCCCAATTTCTTTGTGAGAACTTCACAAACATCAAGCTGGGGAGAAATGTACCTATTTAATGAAATGTGTGGTGGCCACAATCAGAAGCCCTTGGAACAGCCAGCATTTATCTTTGCCAACCGAAACAGCTCCATGGCCGTGGGGGGAAGGTTTCTCCAGGGGGACCCTCCTCACCCTCGTGCTCAAGAGGAAACAAGTGTTCTCCACTTTGCCAGGCCGCCTGTCACCCTCCCTTCCCAGCCAGCTCAAACCGGGGCCTGCTTTTCCGTTTCCCCAAGTGATTCCCTCTCTGGACAGGAGGGGGAGATCCAGCACGGCCGGAGCCTGAGATGCGGGAGAAAGGCCCCAGGCGATGCCAACAGGGGATCCCGCTTGCTGCCAGTGTCGGAGGGGGTCACTTCAAGCTCTGCCCCTTCTGAGCTGGCCCTGATGCCACCTCATGGCTGCAGGTCCTCCCTCCCCTCCTCTTGGGCCAGCACTGTCCCTAAGGCGAAGGAACGGCCCGTCCCTAGTCTGGAGAGAGCTGTGGACGTGGGACCACCTAGGCCACCATTGGGGCCTGGCACTCAAAGTCCTTGAAGCATTCAAATCCCCCCCCAAGGGCCCCTTCGTCTCCTTGCTGCAGCTTCTCCCATGGGAAACCCGCAGTCCCCCTACTGCCTTCTGCCAGGGAATTGCCCAGCAGGTCTCCAAATAGAGCCAGAGGCTCTGAGGCCAAAAGTTTTGTATGAATAAATACACTCCACATCTCTCCGGAGAGCAAAGAGGTCGTGAGGTAAATCACAGAGCAGAGCGAAGAAGAAAAGGGCGGGAGGAAAGGGAAACGCCCCCTCCACACCCAGGCCACCAATCAGAGTGCAGGTTGCCTCAGACGGGAGCCCTCCGATCCCGCCCTGCCAGGAGAGCCTCCTCAGGAAACATGGCCGCTTCAGAGTCACAGCTGTTCTGGCTGTTCTGGCTGTTCTGGCTGGTTCTACAGCCCCACAAACTACCTAAATTGAAATGTAAACACCTTCTGTGACTTTGGATTGGGCACAGCCGTTCCTCAGCCCCTTCCAGACCTAATCCTACACCTTGGCTTTTGGGGTTTTGGTCCCACTGGGTTTCCACAGCTTCCCTCAGAATCCTTTTCAATTTGTCAGCTTTGTTGGTTGGAGTGTGGGAGAGTTGCCTGGAGCGGCCTAACCACACAGCCACCACAACGGTTTGGGGGCAATTAATCCTGACACCTTTGGGCCAAATCCTCCTCTTTTCATCTGAGTGCAAATTCTGTCTTGGAAGAAGCCCAAAAGAATTTGCAAAGGCGCCCCGTGTGCCACATCCAGCCAAGATCCAGGTGGACGGCTTTCGAAAGCCACGTGCGAAATCAGCACGGAGACTTGTGCCCTTTTTCTGGCTCTGTGGAAAGAATCCCGAAGACAAACATATTTCTAGAGACTGGAGGGTTCAGGGTTCTCTTCACTAACACTTCACTGGGACGAATGCGTTTTCTTTGAAGGGGCCACAAAAATACTTTGCCGCTGCAACATATTTTACATGTTTCCCCTTCCAGAATAACTGAGGCAGGGAGGCTCTTCCAGAAAGGCTTGAGAAATGCCTTGGAAACGAGCAAAATAATATAAAACAAAAACTAAATTGGCAGCTAAACTCAAACCAAATAATAAAAATGAAAGAACATGAACGCCTGTGCAGGTTTAATTGCCAGAGAGGGATTGCAGAACATTTGGAGCAGAACTTTCTTTTCACCAGCCCAGCTCTCCCCTCGCCTCCCTTCCATGACCAGCATCTCCTGGGAAGGGACTCTCGCTCCTC
This sequence comes from Thamnophis sirtalis, assembly GCF_051295495.1. Lineage (NCBI taxonomy): Eukaryota > Metazoa > Chordata > Lepidosauria > Squamata > Natricidae > Thamnophis > Thamnophis sirtalis. Next base: position 50,064,211 of record NW_028261382.1, on the reverse strand, counting down.
CCTTGCTGGCCTTTCCTTCTCCCTAGGAAGGCACACACACATGCTTGTGTGTGTGTGTGTGTGTGTGTGTGTGTTTGTGTATGTGTGTGTGTGTGGGGAGAGAGAGAGAGAGAGGTTTCAGTGGCTCAAAGAAGTTGGCTGCCTCTCTCTTTAAATTGCAGCACTAATCAGAAACACATTGTCCAGATTGTCAACACTTTGTTTAACCACTTCTATAAATTCAGTATTAGTGTTAGAAAGAGTCTGCCTTGATGGATGAAATACTTCGACATTCGGAGGCACAGCCCCAATAAAAAGTAAACTAATAACTCAAAATAATAAGAGAGAAGAGATGGCTCTGGAGAAAAAGGGAAGGGAAGGGGAGAAGAGAAGGAGAGAAACAGAAGGAAGGAAGGAAAGAAAGAAAGAAAGAAAGAAAGAAAGAAAGAAAGAAAGAAAGAAAGAAAGAAAGAAAGAAAGAAAGAAAGAAGCAAAACCATCCTGCAATTTGCATGACGCCAGGAAGCAGTTGCCAATGAAATAATGACAGAAAAAACAGCTTCGGTGCAAGCATGGCAGGATTTGATAACTTTTGGCAACCAGAAATGTACTGGGAAAGTAAAAATCTGGAGGTTTTGACAACCAAACATTTGTGCAAAATGGAGAGTTTCCCTTTTTGTAAGCTGATAATTTAAAGATTTTTTTTTTTAGGTAGCAAGAAAATGCCACTGAAACAAGCAAAAAAAGTTTCATTTTTTGATGCTGCAGAACCAAAGGCGAGAGAATAAAATAGCTAGGAAGGTGGGCTGCCAGGGGCTTCTGCCTCTCTGACCCTGATCCAATCCCGCAATCCCGCTGGGCTCAGAAGGAAGAACCTGCTTGGCATGCGGCTGGAGCAAGGGGTTTTCTCTCTGTCCGGGACTGAAGCCCTCGCCATTCTCAAAGCCCACGGGGGAGGCCAGGGAGAGGCCTACATCAAGGATATCCTCAGAAAACGCTGGCACTCACCCAGGGAGAGGTGGCCTCTCTTCTGCCTCCCCTCCCTGCCGCTTGCTGCCCAGGTGATGCATTTCCCTGGTGATTAAAAGGGGAACAAGGTGGTTTTCTGCCCTGCGGCATAAACTGGATCCAATGAACCAATGCAGGAGGCCAAGCTGCCTTTTGAAATCAGTCGCATCCTGATTTTACTCTGGGGAAAAAGCAGCTCCTTTTCTTTTGACCTCAAAGCAGGCAAGGCCAAATCTGAGCAGCCCCTGTAAAAGATCCCTGGAGGCTTCCGACCTTTATTTCGCTGAGGAGAGAGACAACAGGACACCCAGGCGGGACCACCACACTGTTTGCATTCTCTACACACACACACACACACACACACAACATGCTTCATCTTACACAGGAAAATAGAATTGGGGATGTGTCTGGAGTCTGACCTGTGGTATCTGTGCTAGATGGAGGTTGAAATACTTCTCTAACGGGATGTGCAGGGGGACCTTGCTGAATTTCCCACATTGCTTCCTCTTCTGGGCCAGGAGACAGGGCTGAGATGGGGGGGCAGGGGGGAGGTTTCCTGCTGCTTTTAACCCTTTGCTGTTCCAAGACCTTCTGTCTGAGGAGTTTGAGCACTCTTAAGAACCACAAAGCCAAAAGAACAGGTTTGGGGCACAGAAGGGGAGCTCTGCCTTTGAAGAAGCTCCTAGTCGCTGATGGTCAAGCCAATTTGCTGGGTTGGGGGTTCAGGGAAGGCCCCCCTTCAGCCCTCAGCTTCTGCCCTGCTCGCCACACCAGAGAGTAAGCGCTTGCTCTCTCCCTTCCCCAACTTGTTCCCAGAGCACCCATAGACAACCCTTCCCCCCCCCAACCCCCCCCCCCCGTCTGGGAATCAGAAGTAAAAGGAAGAGCCACCCTGTTGCCCCGGAGAGCAGAGTCTCTGTGCCCTCCCTTCTTCCCCTTGGCTTCCTGTCTGTCCTGGAGAAGCGGGAGAGGAGCCTCTCCTTATGCAGAAATCCTTCCAGGCTCTGGTTACAGTTAGCTCAGAGCTTTGCTATGAAACCTTGGGGGGGGGGGGGGGAGGTCTGACTCACAGATCAGCCAGGCACTTCCCTGTAATCTTGAGGCTGGCCTTCTCCTCTGGGCTGCTCGCAGGAGGGGAGAACAGCTTCACTCGGGAGGGTGAGGGGCTTTGGCTGATCTGGAGACTCCATACCAAATGGAGGGTCTTGTAGATTGCAATTAATTATTCTGGAAACACAGAGTTTCTTTCCAGACCTTGAAAAACAGATTTTAATGTCCATGAGCTACTTATATTTCTAGTCTGCCTTGTAGACGTTTTGGTTCCTGAAGCTATTGAAAGATATCTGAACAAGCCTCTCCTCAAGTGAGCCCCAAACTGAAGGGGATGGAAAGCAAAGGCCTTCCTACTTGGCTGAGACATGAGAAAGGGAGCAAGTGGAAATGCCCAAATCCCCTGTGCAGAAGGGCCCGACTCACTGCTGGAATCTAGATGGGGGCTGAAGCCCATTCAGCAAAGGGGAGCCTAGTCCCCCCTCCCACAGAGACACTTTCACCTCTCTAACATGCAGGCCTTTTGGGCTAGTGAAGGAATTGGGGAAGGGGCAAACAAGGGTTTGCTTTGCCCTCCCCCCCTCCTTCTGAAAGGGAAAGAGACCCTAATCGCTCCATTGCTCACCCTTTAAAGAACAATATCTGGAGGCCAAAGAAAGCAGAACCCCCTGGTTGGCCACCAAATTCCAGCCAGGTGTAGCCGTGGCCTCTGTAGCCCAGTTGGCCTCTAGTCTTTGTTAAACAAAACAAGAACCCTTTTAATTAAAACCTGGGGAAATTATTAACGGCCATTTCCTGCCCACATTTCTTATTTATTGTAAAAATAGTCTACCGCTAAGATTTCTGAGCAGCATTAAATTACCCCAATGTCAAACATGTCGCAGCTGAGAAGCAAGCAAACCAGGAATGCTGACAATCCAAGGATGGAGGGACAGCCTGGCCTCTTTCACCAATGAGGAGAGGAATGAACCCTGAGCGGGCGCATTTTCCCCACTTGAGCCCAGGATCCTGTCTGGATCTCAGAGAAGGAACTTTGGAGCTGGGGGTGGGCAGGTTCCCCCAGCTGGAGACCACCTCAAAGTGCTAAATCCTTGGTGTTTTCTGCCAGGCTGTTTCCCACATGGAGGCAGGTCCTCCAGGGAAACCGGGGTCCCATTGGGCATCCAGTTCCCACAAAGTTCCACCCAGGGGTCACTTCACTTGGAGGAGGGGCAACAGTCGTGCCGTGTGGCGAAGCAACGAGGAAGAGGCCTGTGAGAGGGGAAGGGGGAGACCCTCTTTCCAGAGAGAGAACAGCCAGCCGCATCCAGCACAAAGCATGGGGAAGGGCGCTTCAGGGCCCAAATCCTCAGGTTTGCCAGCCTTTTCAGCCAGCCTTTCTCTGCCTTCCCTTCCTGCAACCATTCTGCTTGCTGTTCTCAGTGGAAGATGGCACTTGCCCCACCCAGGCAGACGCGGGCCAAGAGGAGCCAGGGGGTGGAGGAGAAGGGCGGGAATGCAGGGAGAAGGGGCTTCTTGAGAGGAGGAGGCTGGGGGGTCGGTCTGCCCTTTGGAATGGCTCAAAGCCACCAGCCAAAGAGTGAATCATTGGGACGCTTTGCAAGGAAAAGTTTCTTATTTTAGAAAGTTCAGGCGTAATTCATGGTGATGCAAACAAGCCCCAAAGTACAGCTATAAATAAGGCGCCATAGCAACGTGCCTGCAGCCTCCTCTTTCTCCAACGCGCATTCTTGCAGCTAAGCCTTGTGCTGCAGGGTTGGGCACAGCCCCGGAAGTGATGGCACCGGCTGGCTTATTGTTTTGCCAGTGGGAAATGGTTCCTCTCTCGCACTTCCCTCCATCTCAGGACTGCAACTTTTCCCCCTCACGGCCCTCTCCTTCCTCCCTTCCTGCCCAGGGCCTTTTCTCCCTCTCTTCTCAGAACTGCCCCCCTTTTGCTCCCGGCCCCCCATGGCCGAGGGGGGTGGGGGCTTGGGGCATAGTTCTAAGCTGCTCGGTTGACCCAGCGAAGGCTTCTTGGTCTCCTCTCTGAGGAGGAGGAGGAGGGGGCTGCACCCAAGGGCAGAACTGGCACAGAGGGGAGCCAGCATCCAGGACCTGTGGGGCTGCACTCCCTTTGTGGCCTTGGGGCCGTGCACTTGCCTGGGGGGGAGGAAGGCGCCTTCACCTTCCCATCACCTTCTTGGGAATCCACTCTTTTGCGCCCCCTTCCAAGGCAGCCCCAACCTGGCAATGGGGAGTCTGGGCTTTTTGGAATGAAAGAAAAACACCGAAAGGAATGTGGCCGTGGGAGCAGCGAGAAGCAGCAGCAGCAGCAGCAGCAACGGAGGGTCTTTGTGGAGAAGGCGAAACGGGAGAGTTTGTGCCCCTCGTCAGTCAGTCGGGGTCAGCAAAACCAGACTAAATAGTCTCTCGGAGGGCAAGTCAGGCGTTCTGGCCCAGCCTGTCTGGAAACTGATCTGAGGGCCTGGGAGGATGGCAAGGGGAAATGGAGAGGAGGGGAGCGAGCCAAGAAAAACTGGGGAGGGGGCTCCCACCAGTACAGCCCAGACAGACCCAGGAGGAGGAGGAGGAGGAGGAGGAGGAGGAGGAGGACAGGAGGACAGGAGGAAGCCGCCTGCCTCTGGGTCTTTTCACCAAACATGGAGATGAGCAGCTTTGCAGGCAGGAGGAGAGCCAGGATGTCACCGGGTTGCTGAAGGGACAGGCCTTGTTGTCTAAGCCCCCCCCCCTCCTCAAGCTCCTTCCTATGAGACGATGGAGACCCACCAGGATGGTGCTCTTTTTTTTATTAAAGAGTTTTAATAGATTTTACAAGTATTTCCCCTTCCCTCCCTCCACCCCAACCTCCCAGAGCAAAATACAGGGCATAAACATTTAACAATCATACACTAACATAGACTAACTAACTTTAGCATCGTACCTTCGCTTATACTTTAACTCCCCTTTTATTAAGCTACCTTTAAGTAAATTGTAACATTCCTTGTACATTCATTCATACGCTAACTGAAATTTCTTAGTCCGATATTTATTTTGAATATAATCAGCCCATCTTCTCCATTCCAACTTGTATTTCTCATCTAAATGGTCCTTCAAGTATGCTGATATTTTAGCCGTCTCTGCTAAGTTTATTACTTTTAACGTCCATTCTTGAATGGCAGGCAATTCTTCCTTCTTCCAGTACTGCGCCACTAACAATCTTGCTGCCGTTGTTAAGTTCAAAATCAAGTTAGTCTCTATAACTGTGCAGGACGGTGCTCTTCTGCCTCCCTCCCTCCACCAGGGCTCTCCTGGGTGCTCAGCAGAGACCGAAGCTGGAGGGTCCCCGGCTCTTCCTGCGTCTCTGGACCATCAGCCCAGGTGGATCTTCTGCTCTATGCAGAGAAACACTCTTGTCTCCCGAAGAGGCCCAGGCAGCTATGGGCTCACAGTCTGCAGATGGTCAGTCAACCAGCTCAAGCCCGAAGTCGCAGCCTTCGGCTTCTCCCTCAATTGGGAGACGGGAAGGGCCCACTTTTTGCCTTCGCTGCCTCTAGGAAACTCCCGGGATTCTCTCAAATAATCTTCCGTTGCTATCCAGGGCACCTACTTTTGGAGGGGTGAACGCTGAGCCAGCGAGCCAGCCCACATCGCCTGCCTCCTGCTCCTGCTGGCTTCCTGCCTTTTCTGCTCCTCCTGAAACTTCTCCAGGTCCTGTGCAGTTGCCAGAAGCCTGGATGGCTCCCTTGCCATCTGCCACGAAGGCCATCCGTTCAGTCCCTGCTCCGGCGGTGGCTGCAGCTCCCCCTGGGAGTCCCCAGGGCCACGTTCCCACAGGGAGACGGTTGCCTTGACAGAGTGAGGATCGTGCAGGCCAGCAGCCCTGAAACTTGTTGAGCAATTATTTGACCTCCGTTTCCCTTCCCTGCATGGAAAAATATTGCTTCCACTTGGCTGCTTCTTGCTCAGGGCCCCACGGGGCTCTGCCTGCCGCCAGAGATTGGCCTGTCACTGCCGAGATGCTAGGAAAGACGCTCTGGGTGAGAAAGGAGGCCAGGTGAGCAAAGAGGAGCTGCAGAGAACAAAATGGAGAGAAAAAGACCTGGGGAACGGGGGGCGGCTGTGAAATCCTGGCCCCATTCGTTGGCTGTTGTCAGGTCCATCTCAGCAGAAGGGGAGGGGGCTCCGCAGAGGCAAGTACTGTGGGACCCTTGCCAGGGAAGAGGAAGGAGCAGGACCAGCCCTCTGGGGTAATTCCTGCCATCCCATTCCCCCTCCTGCCCCTGCCCAGCCAGTCTTGCCACCAGTGCCTTGGAGTTATGCAGCAGGGAGAGAGAAGCCCCAACAAAGGCCTCAAAGGCCTCCTTACAAACCGCATCAGTAATCAGCTAGTTAGCCTGGCAGCTCCCCAGCCCCCCCCCCGACAAAGGCTGAGGGGGGCATGCATTATTCAGCAGCAGCAGCAGCAGGAAAGGGAAGGTGGCTGGTGCCAAGACTGTGGTGGCCAGAGGGCAGCATTAGGTCCTGGTCAGAAGGGGAAGGAAGGGAGGGAGGGAGGGAGACCCAACACAGACCCTTTGCCCACCCAAACGCCTGTCCTCAGTCCCTGCTCTGGAGCCGCACTCATCTTCTTGGAGCATCCCCAGGGGTTCAGGTGGACGAGCGTGGGATATTCCGTCAGGTAAAGAACAGACCAGAAGGGACTTGGAGGTCATCTAATCAACTCCCTGCTCAAGCAGGAGACCCTCTGCCATTTCAAGCACATGAATGTCCAATTCCTTCTTGAAAACCAGAACTGCATCCACAGCTTCTGGAGGGAAGCTGTTCCACTGACTAATTGTTTTCCTCTTTTCTTCTTCTTCTTCTTTCCTGTCTCTTGTCAGCTCCCAAGCCTGGTCCAGCCCAGCAGACCTGCTTACTTGATTTCTTTTCTAAAAATTCAACAGATAACCAAAGTTTGAAAAACAGGGAAGGGATCTCATGCACCTACATGGGTGGGTTATAAATCCACAGAAAATCAAATCTTAGCATGTAAATAAAATTGCAAATTAGTGGCAAAATGGGTTTCATTTCGAGACAAGAGTGGCTCCTTTCCACCCACTGGCATCTTCCAAAGAGACTCTTTAAGAATCCTGATCTTCCTCTGTCATAATGGTAAACATTAGCTGGTTGCTTTAGAAAGGAAGGAACAGCTGACCTCGGGGGATTTGTTGGTGGGAAGGGAACTGTAGGCAGTTCAAATCTGAAAATCCAATTTAACTGTCCATTACAGGGAGAATTAAAAAAAAAACCAATAGGGGAGGGATAATTTTGCAGTTACGCAGCATTTGACTAAATCTGATGCCAGGGTGACAGCTCACACCTTAAAAGCCTCATGTCTGAATGTAAAGAGACAGCGGATGATTTATTTATGATTGTGATCCAGCCTCCTGCCTAACAAGTTAACAACTGCAGTGCACTCCAGGGCCCAGCCGCGCGTGGCAGCCTGTCAGTGCTTTGGAAAGAGCCTCTCTTCGAAAGGCCGGGAGGGTGGCAAGGGCACAAACTGGCACGGGGGAAATGTGGGGTGCAGCTAGCCAGGATCCTGCTCCCCTTTGCACCTCACCAAGAGAAGCCTGGGGCAGCAGAGCCCAAAGCCGCCTTTTCATAAGCAGAGGAGGCTCCAGGGTCCGCCTGGGTAGCCCCACGGTTGTTCATCACCGGCCTCAAATTGCTTGCTAGCCAGCTGCTTGGCTCTCCCCCCCCCCAAAATCTCCTCTTCTCCATCATGGAGCATTTGCAGCTGTTCCAGGGGGCTGGAGTGGGAGCAACCTCTTGGCTCCTTCCACAAGCAGCACCTTCGTCTCATGGTCAGGTTTGAACATGTGAAATGCCCCATGAGGTTAAAATCCCCCCCCTCCCTCTGGAGGCCGAAGGGCCTAATAATGCTGGAAGCAGGAAAGTCACGGTGTGACATTCAAAGTCTACATTTTCAAGAATATTATGGGATCATCTGGAGACGGGGGCGGGGGTTAGGAGGAGGAGAGTGAGTTTGGAAGAGTGATTGTCCCCCCCCTCGCATCCTGCCCCCCGGAGCCCCTGGGCCCTTGCTCTGCCCAGGCCAAATGGGGAAAGGCAGCCCAAAGGCCTCCCTGCCAGCCCTGCAATGGGCACCAATGGGCCGAGCGTGAACGTTCCATGGCATCGCTGCTTCTCAGCCAATGGTGGTCCAGGAATGCTTCCCTGGCCCACCCGCCGGTCCTGGCCCTCGGAGGCCAGCGGTGGGTGGGAGGGAGGCCGCCTTCCCAACCCCCGCACCACCCATAAGCGTCCTCCAGAGCTCCCTGGGGTTCCGGCCTCCCAGAGTTGCGTGTAGGGAGCCTGTCCGGCAGATCCAGGCAGGAGAAGGAAGACGGGGGCGGATCAGCACAGTGGGGTGTCCAAAGCGATGGGCAACAACCAAGGGCTTCCTGAAATGCCAGCCACGCCAGCACCAGCAAGCTAATTAATTTCCTTTTTGTTTCTTCAAAGTTTCATTTTTAAATTACAGTCTTCCTCCTCTCCAATAAATACTTGACAATTAAAACTGTCTCCCTGACATGAGATGCCAGGGTAGGGGCCGCCCCTCCCCCCTGTCACCTTCCCTGCCATAAACAGATTCATAAAAGCGGCTTTTCAAACCCCAGCTGCCATTAGCCACTTAAAATCCCATAATTATCATCCTATCATGGGCCTGTTAACGAGCAGTAAAAATAAGGCCATTGAATATGGTAATTTATTCGTAAATTAGCCTAATGAGAATAGGTTTCAGACACTGTTTACTTTCTTCCTGCTTGTTCCGGTAGGAAGCTGCCTGGCTGTAGGAAGGGGGGGGAGCGGGATGGGGGGAGCTACGGCTGGGTGGCAGACAAAGCTCCCAGCTTTTCCAGGAAAGATTTGTTAAGTTAATGTGCCAGTCCACATTTTCTGCTAAACGGGGTGTGTTCGGCAGAAGGCATTTCTTGTTTTGGCAGGGTTTCCATCACACTTGAAATCTCAGCACCCAGCAGACCCTTCCTTTTCCTCTGTTTCTGGGGCTGGCAGGGTCCCTCCAGAGCAGCTGCCCATCAGCCCCCTTCCATGTCCAGCCAAAGAGGCAGCTGCGGGCTCCGGCCCCCTTCCCTGCTCTCTTCCCTTCTTCTTCCCATCTGCTTCAGAGGACCAACGGTGGAGGGAGCTGGGGGCGTTTAGCCTATTGAAGGGAGGATTAGAGGGACAGG
>NW_028261382.1:49928386-50054757 GCF_051295495.1 Thamnophis sirtalis | reverse complement strand
GAGGAGCCCTGTCTCTGGGCAAGGTCCGCCCTGCCCACGAGGAGGAAAGCTGCCCTCCACCAAGGAGGGGCAAGAAGGCAGAGAAGCTCCCAGCTGGGGCCGGCTTCTCAACAAGGGCCTGGCACTCGCCACCCGGTGCTGCTTGGCACCTGCGTCTTGTCCAAGCTTACCCCATTCGGAATCCAAAGTGCCCTCCCGAAGCCATGCCAGCTCTACCATCCCCTGGCGAGTAAGGACCAAGAGGCAAGGGGAGTCCGAGCAGCCTCTCCCATGCAGCCTGCACCGAGGAGCCCCTGCCAACCCGGCCGGTCACCTCATAAGATGGCCAGCTGGGCTGAGAAGGGACGGCCGAAAACACCCCGGCTTCTCTCTGGCTTACTGGAAAGAGAAGGGCAGCAGTGCTCCCTCCCTCCCTGCTCCCCCCCCCCCGAGCTCCTCCCCAGAGAGCCTGTGGCCTCTTGGCTGGGCCAGCCCTGTCCAGGAAGGGAAGGGGGAAGGCGGGCGTGAGCCTCACCTGAGCCTCCTGCTCAAAGGGGCAGGAAGAAGAAAAGTCCTGCCTGGGAAAGGGAGAAGCTTCTCTCTGCCCTGTTTGCATTTCACCTTCGTTTCCACCTGAACTCTGCTCAGCCAGCAACAGAGACCACGGTGGCCGCCCGTTGGGTAACTGAAGGTGTGTCTGCCATTCAGGAAATAAATTTAGCTATGGAATGGAGATATTGATCGGGAATAATTAAAGCAATTATTCACAGATTAAATAGGCTGCGGATGGTGCAACCTCCCTCTTGGCTTCTTTATAACCCTTCCGTGTGCACGAAAAGGGTGTGTGTGTGTGTGTGTGTGTGTGTGTTGCAGAAATGTCACTAGCAGTTGAGGGGTAGGTCATTATTTGGGGCATTTGGTCAGCCGACTTCAAAACCAGCATTGCCAGTTCCAAAAAGAGCCCGGTTGCCAAGGCGTCAGGGACCAAAAGGGAAGGTTTCCCCTTAGAGCCTCTCCTTGCCCGAACTGGGCCTCTTGGCTTCCCTGGAGGATTGTGACCACGCAGCTTCTCCCTTCCTGCCTGGACAGCCTTTTCTCCGTCCTGGCCCTGCGGAGCCCCTGCCCCAAGCGGTTCTGTCTGCAGAGAACGCTGCCAGGGAGGCTCCTCCAAGCCCCTGGCCAGGACCGGCCTCTTGTGCCTGTCCAGGGTTCAGCCCTGGAGGCCTCCGGCCTTCCCATCGGAAAACAGCATTTCAATAGTGTTTTAAATGTCGATCCCAGACTAAAATCTAAGCTGTGGATTAATAACAGTGAGCTACAAGTAGTAGACCCTGGGGAAGCCGCGGTGGGCTCCTGGAGGCTGGCTTGGGACGCAGAGCCCCGCCCGTTAGTGTCCCTGCCCCCCTCGGTGGGAGCTGAGCCCTTTGCCCCCTTTCTTTCAACACCACTTGGAAACTGCCCCAGTCCCCCAGGGAAAGTGCTTGCTCAGGCCTTGCTGCCCATCGCCCGAAGCGTCACCCCTGATCAGCCACCAACTCCTGACCACTTTATAAGAATTAAACTGCGTCAATCCCAAATTCCGGATTTTAAGATGACGAGGAGGAGGATGCATCCGTACCAAGACTCTTCAGGTGGAGAAGCAATTAAATTTATACAATTAATTTACAACATAAGAGCAATCCAATAAACAAATAATTAAAACCACAGCAAACTAAGTTCAACCACCTACAATTCAAACAGATGTTTATATGCCCGGGTAACAACGTAGCATCTACTAATTTAAGGAGAGTTGTGTAGGATAAGCAGGATTACCTAACCTCTCTTAGCCAGTAAAAACGGAGTCTAAAGGTTTGCAAGATTTTCAGGGACGAAGGGAAGGAGGAAAAAATGCAGAATTGGGGGAGTAAAAATCCAGGTGGAAGACGCAGCCTGTCCTCTCAATTGCCAGAGCCTCCGGCATCCCCCGCTGGACTCTCACGCTGGACGACAGCAGCTTGGCCCAGCAGAGCCTTCCCACCACCCTGAGGAAGCCATGTGCTCATGCGTTGCAATATGTCCAACACATACCGGTATATGGAGCATGAGAAAACAAAATGCCCAGTCAATTTAACATCCTAAATATGCTGAGCCATTTATACGTATTTAATGGAAATGTCACAATGTGGATTTTAAAAAGGTGATATTAAACAGATTCCCTCTGTCAAAGTGAAGTAACTCTTTGTTTTTATAAAATCTTCAGCATATCTCACTCAGCCTAGAGGAAAAATATGAAAAGGGAAAGGATTCTACAACAACTTTAGATGAAGTGATTTTCTGGGCAGGGAAAACACATAGATTGCCTATTTAGGAAGTCACGCCTTCCAAAGGGGGTTATTAGCCCTGTAAGGGAGCCCTTTTCCAAGTGCCCTTTTCTTTACACTCCTGATCTAAGGCCAGGAGTGCGCGTGGCACTGCCCGCCTCCGAAAGGGCCACCCGAAAGGGCACTCATATCGCTGGCAAATGGTCCCAAATGCCCCCTCCCCCACACGAAGAACCACCCAGAGCAAAGGAGGAGCTGGGGGGGGGCAGTGGAGAAAGCGGAGGAGCCCAGCTCTCAGTCCCAGTTGAACTGAGTGCAGCCCCCCACATCCTTCCCAAACCCACCCAGGAGAGGCACCAATAACACAACTGCCCAGTGCATCATCAAGCCGGAGGAGTCTCCATGCCCTGCATTGGGAGATCTTGGCTGAGACCCCCCAGCGAGGGGGTCTTTCCAGCACAAGGCTCCAGCCGGGTCTCCGGTCTTCTTCCCCTCCCTCTTGTGGCCCTGCAGTCTGAGGCTGCACGGGGAAGAGGGTCGCTGGTGCAAAGCCCCCTCCCATCTGGGGCAGCAAACAAGGGGAGGGGGTTTCCAGAGCTGCCCTCCATGCCAACTCTGCCTGGCTTCACACTTGTCTGTGTTGACCCGCATCCGCCGTGTTTCGCACTGCTGTTTCCTCCGGCCTTCTGCGCTTCTGCTCGTTTTTTCTTTACTTTGGTAGATTTGTGTACATATTTATTCAAAAAGGTAATGCCCCCCCCCCATGTTGTCACTCTGGGTAGCTTACAAATACCTCTTCGATGTAAGGTCCAAACCCATGATTGACAACTCTTTCTCTTAGCGCTGGCAGCACTTCCAAGCACGAGGCTACTTTGAGTAAAGAAAAAATGTTCCTCCGCAACCCTTGGGGGGCCCTGTGTGTGGCAGCAATTATTTCTGACCCCCCAAAGATGCCTCCAAGGTGGACCAGAGAGGGCAAACGTGCAGCGGCCCTTGGCTGGGGAGCCAGGAGGAGGAGGAGGAGGAGGCTTCAGTGTCCCAGAGGAGAGGCCGAAGGATGGCAGAACCAGATCCAACCACTCCCCTGGCCACATCTGGCCGAGTGGAGGCTCCCTTTGGTCCCTCGCCCAGGCAGCTGCTGCCCCTCCGATTCAAAGTGATCGTTCCATCCGCTGACTGGATCCTGCTTGGGAATCATAAGGCCTCAGCCCAAACTGCTGGACTGGGGAGGGTGGGGTCTTCTTAAACCATGGGAATGCCTAGCCACCAACCGTATCTTAACTGATGCACATTCCACCTCTCCAGAAAAAGGAACCATAGAGAAATATAAACACAGACACATACAAAAGTGAGCCTTCTTCAGCAACAGAGCACTAGAATAACTGGGAACGCAGGATTTCCTAAAACAGCCGCCTGAAACCTCTCCAGCCCCAGGCCGACATGGCACAATGTGGCTCCAGGAGCAGACAAGGGAAGCAAGGCGGCCTTCGTGAGTCCCTTGAGGCCAAGGGATTTGCACCCTAGGACCTCTGCAAGGACGGGTGAGGCTGCCTCAGAGAGAGATCCACTCTGGAATTAGTGGGTGGAAGAGCTTCCATCCCTGCATCAACTCACAAGCGCCTCCTCCACCCATTCTGCCCCCCCCACCCCCAGCCTGGCCTTGCTCCTCCAGGAACCCCCAGGAAGGCAGAGACAACAGGCCGAAGGAGGAAAAGGCCCTGGGTCTCCCTGCATCCTGCAGCCTTGTGGAACTCTGATGACTCGAAATCAAAATGCTCCCTTTTTTGGTTTGCTTCCAGAAATTCTCCACCAAAATCCTGTGTGAGCAAATGAAGCAGACTTACAAAACAAAGGGTGGCAAATGCCAACCCAAACTGCCACCTGGGGTTTTGTTTTAAGGGCATTTTCAAAGCCTCACGAGAAATACTGCGGCCCTTCACATAGATCGCGATGTTTCCTGAAACAGACCAAATGACGGGATTCAGAGTTGCAGCTCCAGGAAACCAAGGCGAGCACTAAACACACCCGAGCGAGCATGAGCTGCATTCCCAGGGGTCAACCTTTTGTTCTTGACCTCCTCACCTCAGAAGCACGCATGGCATCGCCTGGGTTTCATGAGCCTCCGGATTCCAGGCTGCTATGGATCGAGCATGGAAGAGAGGAGGACATGTCCCCAAACGGAAGCCACCGGAAGAATCTCTGGGCAGGCCATGGAAAGGTCCCCTTCCTGAGCCCTGAAAAGGCACCCCAGGGCAGAGCCGTGCAGGCAGGGAGCTCATGAAGTCTTACAGAGTCATCCACCGAGTCACCACTGAAGAAGTGAAAATGCGGTGAAGCCAGCGTGGAGAGCGACCAGCAGGGATGGGCTCCCCTTCAGCTCTCCAGAAAGGCCCCGTTGCTCAGCTCCTGGGGAGGGCTTGGAAAAGGTTTAGGCCCAGGCCGCCTTTGAAATGCGTACTTGGCTGGATGAGAAGAGCCCCCTCTCTCCCTGCTCTCAAAGCACTCGGGAGCCAAGGACCCACCTGGCTCTGCCTAGCGGCTGTTCCGCACAGAAAGTGGTGGAGGATTAGGCTGAAGAAGCCAGGGAAGAGGGTCCCAAATAAACGGATTCTCTCCTTCTCAAAGAAAAGCGGTTGGGAGCTCAAAGCCCACCTTGCAGCTATCCAGGAAGCATTGAACAAGCCATCGCTTGTGGCTCAAAACAAATAGCTGGTGGGTCTCTCTGGTTCCCGTGTGGGTTCGGATGGGAGGGCAAGGCACGCTTTTCTTTTGGAGAAGAGAGAAAACCAGCACACTTTCCAATTCCATCCTGATCAGGAACAGAGAAGACAATTTGTCCTCTAGGACAAGCAGGAAGCTCACCACAAAAATTGCAATCTGCAATTGTCAGATTTAGAGACAGATTCACTCCGAACCGTGGTCTGATGCAAACATCCAGCTTCTTGTCTAGCGGTAGAGAAGCAAGGAGACGGAGGTTTTCCCCCCCTGAAGGCTTCCCTCCGCTCTGCCTGGGATTCTGAGACAGGGACGCAATCAACACCGCCTGGCCAGACCCTTTCCTTATAGTCTTACCAGGGGACAGACTACGGAAGATTTTCCCTCATGAAATGCAGAATTCCAAAATGCTGAAAACTACTTTTCTCAGAGCTTCAAGTCACGAATCGAGTCAAACTAGTTTCAGCTATTAAATCTGCTTTGCCAGAGATGTTCAGCTGGGCCCGAAGGATTCCGCGTCCATTCCCATGAAAAACAAATGAGAAAACGGATCCTCTACCCACCCGCTCTCCCTTCAGCAGCCTCGGCTTTTGCCTTGCTGTCAGCGGATTTTTCCTTTGGCAGGACACGAAAGGGATTGGGAAGGGACTGCAAGAGAAGAGTTTAGCCCAGCAACGAGGGCTGCGGCTTCCAACCCCCCCCCCCCTGTTCAGACCTAGGTATGCTTTGCATCAAGTTATTGGGTGGCGGGAAAGATTCCAACATCAAATTGTTATGGGTGAATAGTTATTTCCAGGCCCTACCAAGAACAAAGGAAATACTTTCATGGATCCAAATTCTGATACTATGTTTAGACTTGATGGGATGGTGCAAAAACTCAGCCGAGGGATATCCTTGTGCCTTTTTGTATTTTTGGTCCTTCTGTGCCTTTCTTATGGTGGCCCTCCAGCAGGTCATTGGAAGAACTCCAGAGATGTAAAATTAAACATATCTGAGCCATAACAAAATCATTTGTAAAAAAACAACCGCAAAACAGTAAATGAACTCCTAATTCATAGCGAGTACTAAATATTGGTCCTAGTGTAGCCTCAACTGAATGAGCAGAACCTAAGTCCTTGCAAGCAAATTCCCCCAAATTCCAAGCAAGAATGCATAGGAGTGAGGTCACAGAAATTCTTGGTCAAAAATTGCTATTTTAAGGCACAATAATTCTATCTGTATTTATGCACGTAAGAGCCATGCTGGGACCTCCCAATGAGTAAACCTGCATATAACATTGTCTTCAATAACCAATAAAAATATTAAGCTATCTTGATATTAGCAAGACTATTTCAACTGGATATAATAACAGTATTTTCTTCAATTCACATTTTTCACTTCTGAAAATGTAAGAAAATATCTGCATTTGGTAGGTAGTATTCTAATATTTTAGCACTGAATAGTCAGACTAATACTGAATGCTATTATTAATCTATACATTATTTGGTAAAGTCTTAAAATAATTAATAATTCATTATAAAACCAAATCTAAGAAATTATTCTGGGTATTTGTATCCAGAAAGTTATTGGACAGAGACACCTTCATCAGATATTTGATGCACATCCTTTACCAAATTAAAATTAAGTCCATCTCACAAACAAACCATTTTGTCATTTTGAAAGAAGTGCATTTTTCTTTCTTCAAATGCATGAATGAACCTGGCAACGCTTCTCCAGCCAAAGAGACAACCGGCTGGTGGTTCTGTTATTTGTATCCTTCCCCTCTTGTGGGAGGCTCAGCTCCACACAATGAAAATTGCAGCATCTCTTGTATCTGAAGTGTTTCCCCTCTTTTTTTTAGGCAATACAATCATCCCACTTATTCCCTGTGAAGGATATAGAAGTTCAGCTGCCCAAAATTAATAGGTAGCCCCTCCGAGTAGCAAATTCCACTAATTTAAGATTTTAGGCAATTCGGAAAATCTGCACTACATAATCTTAGAAGTATATAAATTTGCTGGAGAACGACAAAAATGAGCCTGGATGCCATTAAGAGAGAGAGAGAGAGAGACAGAGAGAGAGAGAGACAGAGAGAGACAGACAGACAGAGAGAGAGACAGACAGAGACAGAGACAGAGACAGAGACAGACAGACAGACAGACGGCTCAAGGCCCGTGGCCTTTTTGCTGCTGTGTCTCCCTTGGATATTCCCCAAGGCTGCCTCTCGGGGACCTGCCATTAAGAAGACGGGCCAGGAGGCCCTCTCGTCTTTAACCCCAAACTGTAGTCCAGGACCAGGTGATAAGGTGTTGACTAGCACTTTGTTGCTCAGGGGGATTTTTGACATTCCTTTCCAATTCTTATGCCCAAAACTGATGCTTAATTTAAAAAGATGAAAAGCCATCCTGTTTCCTTCCACTTTGCTGTTCAAAGGAACCTTCCGAGACTCGGGTTTTCTTATCTTAAACTCAAATTCAGGCTGCATAGACCTAGAGAAGGAGGCCCTCAATGGCCAACTAGAGATGGCGGGCAATTTCTCCCTCTCTGGTTGGAGAAGCAAAGAACAGTTTCCTATTCCCAAGCCAACAACCGCAGGCCAAAAGACCCACGCTGTGCTTCCGCCTAGACCCGGGCCCAGGGCCGAGGGAGGCTACCCACCATCGGAGAGATATTCAATCAACCCCACAACAGCAGCAAGAATTGTCCATGAAGATTCTCAGACATCCAGGTTGAGTTGACAAAACAACACTGTTTGTGAAAGGGTTTGTCATGTGTGCAACTGCAAATTCCCCTGCGATGAGGCTGCGTGGCTCCCTACTTGTATCTGCAACGCGGAGAGTCTTCAGGCACAGCTATCTAAAGACATTCAAGAAAAGCAAGACTGTGTTCCGGGATGGTTTAAGGAGAGGTTTTGTCTGTTTATACAAAAGCCACCTTTGCAACTCTTGAGTCCCTCCATTAGCATTGTGCAATTGTTTTCTTTTACTGCTTAGGAAGTTTATTTATGAAATAAATAAATAAACTCATGGAATTTATGGATGATGTTCCTGCCTTCCTGGCTAAGAAACACTATACAAAGCACAGGAAAAAAGAATAAGAAATTACAGCAGAAGATAAAACAAAGGAAAATATATTTAATAAATATATTTAATTCTATAAGCCAATTTTGAAATATTAAATGATATCTAATTTTTGTGTTCTAAAATACACAGTTCCAAACTGGAACATTGACCACAACCAACAGGATTAATTTAAAAAATGCATGAGAATACAAAGCACAGGTAGCATTGAAGAGAATAAAAAGTAAACTTATCAACTGCAAAGACTTACAACCATACAGGAGGGTACGAGTCAGCCCGGCATAACATTCCACAAGGGCCACAAAGGGTCAGCCCACAAAGCTACGGTGGCTCAGCACTTACACCTGTCTCCATTCCATGTGCAAGGGATACCAGGTGGGATTCCCTACAAATGTTAGGACCGGTTTGCTTTTGTGGGGATGAATAAAAGGGATAACAGCTTAAGCAGCATTTGGTCTACCCAGCCCCAGCCTTTAATGGCAACCGATAGGGGAACTTTAGCCTCAGAGGCATTCAGAAAGACGACTGAGGATTGGAAGACACTTTCCTGAAAATGCCTGGGCTCTGCTCACCTGGTAAAGGCTCATTTGCCTTAAAAGCCTTTGTCCTGAAGCCCAGCAGCGATGGGCCACTTTCCTACCCTTGGTTCTGGGTGCCTTATGCATCCCAGGTCTTCAGGCCAGGATGAAGGCCGGCAAAGAGTCTCTTGCGCCAGAGGGACAAGGGGGGGCTGCTAGAGGAACAAACACCTACCGCCTCTAACGGATTTCCAGCCCACATTTGATGCCAGAAAGCAATTTCCACGCTTTCCCCATCTTTCAAATTTCAACCAGAGGTATTTCAAAACCAGCCCTTTAAGACTTCCACCTCACAGCCCGTCAGCAGCTTAAAAAGCACCAAAGACGCAGAATGCGGGAAGAGCCGGTAGAGACAGAAAAGCCTGGTGTGGCCAGATCAACATTTCACGTTGAAGCAGTTCTTCCATGAATGTTGATGTTCACACCATCCCATGCGGCAGCTTCTTCCACTGGCAGATTTATGAGTTCTGTGACAGGTAACCAAACCAGCGTCCTGGAATGGCCCAGGAAGGAGGACAGGAGCTGGACCACAGCCTCCCACCTTTTGCCTTTCAGCCACCAAAGGCATTTGCTGCTGCAGGTTGCAGGAGGCTGTTACGGAGCAGCCCCTGGGGGACCCTCTGCCCCTCTCAAAGGACAGAGAAAGGGGGGGGAGGAGGGTGCCCACCCGCAATTCTCTCTCTGCAATCGCTGAGGAAACACATTGATTTCAGAGTCCAAGTGCCGGGAAACAGCTCAACCCCGAGAGCCCCTTCCCCATGGGAACCCCTTCAACCCTTATTCTATAGCCGTGCGGGTCTTGGCACATTTATCCAGAGGTAACTCTTGCTCTGTTTATGGTACAGCTCAGTGTGAGCAGAACCACAGGAAAGAGAGATCCCCCTGGGTCACTTGTGGAAAGAGAGCCAGGGATCTCCTAAACAACTTGGGAACCAGCCCATGAAATTACTCCACAGGAAAGAGGATTGCACGGATGGGGTCACATCGGATCACACCGCTTGCACCCCACATGTTGTTCAAATCAGAACCAGCCAATTTCAATTTCAAAAAGTTACCTAAAAGGAGAGCAGAATATATAGCTGAGCAGAATAACTCAGAGAAAGGAATATGCAACCATTTCCTTTTCCCTTTTGGTGGCCTTGGAGAAACTATCAGCATTGAGGCTGCATCACTTTCCTCCCCTCTGAAAAGCTCCAGGGTGCTGAAATGCAACTTTCAACTCTGCCTCTCTAATCTCTCCTTTCTCCCAGCCCGAGAAGTTCCTGCACTCCCAGCCGCAAAGAACAGGCGCAATCAAGCCACCAGCTGGGGGGGGGGGTGTGTGTCCCTCTTGGGTCTCCTGAACCAGACCGACCTCAGGTGCCAAAGTGGAAACTTTCCTGCTCCCCCAAAGGAAAAGCCTGCAAGATGCGGCGGATGGGAGCTGCGATTGGCACTAATAAACTATTGATCCGGTCAGATCTGGTGTCAATGAAAGAAAATGCAAGGAGGGCTGTCCGGGAAAGGAGCCCCCGCCTCCCATGGAGACGGGTCCACCACCACCACCCCTCCTAGGCATCCTCTCTTTCCTCCCGGGGGGGGGGGGGCTTGCCAGGGAAGTTCCTTGCATCCCATCCGGCAGAATGCGCGCCTTCTCAGAGGCTGCAACCGCATCGACTCCGCTCGCGGGTCCCTAGTGGACCAACCAAAGAGACCCCCGATGTCTTTAAGGCTCTCTAAAATATCCTACTTGCCTTGAAAGTCTCCCCACCCCGCACCAAGCTCCGCGAAGTCTTTGTGTTGCGCGAAATCCTGGGAAGGTGAAATGGGGCAAAAAGTCCTCCTGCTCCCCAAGACCTTCTCTTCCCCCCCCCGGGGAGCGGGACAGCCCAGACCGCGGCTTCTACGGAAGCGCCGCTCCTGCGCAGGGGGCTTCGTCCTGAATGTTCACGCGGCAGCCCGTGTGCGCCACTTTTCCCTCCTCGGGCCCGGGGTTCGGGTGGGGGCTCTAGCCTCATTCCCTACATAAAGGGTTTGTGTGCGCCCAGGGGAAGCCGGGTCCTGGAGTAACGCTTGGCCCTAGCGGAGCGCGGCGGCGGACGCCCCTACCTTCCTTGCCGGGCGTGGGTGCCTTCGCTTTCTCCCAAGGCACCAGGACCTTCTCGTCGGGCTCCCCGTCCAGGAGGGCTTTGTCTCCGGGCAGGTACCACGCGGCGGAGTGCTCGGCCATCAAGGAGTCCAGGTCGATGGTGCTCACCGCGCCCTTGGCCCCGGCACCCTCGCAACAGCTGCTCAGCTCGCCGCTGTCGCCGTTCTGGCCCCCGCCCGAGCCTTCGGGGCCCTTCTTGGCGCTTTGGAGGCCCAGCGGCTGGTCCTCGGAGATGCTGAACTGCTGCCGCTGCAGCTGGATCTGCGCCTGCAGGATCTCCAGCGGGTGAATCTCCTCCTGCACCGGGCCGGTGGGGCCGGCGCCGTAGCTCTCGGGGCTGGAGGTAGCGGTGCCGCCGCCGCCGCCGTGGAGGCCCAGCTGAGCCAGGGCCGACGCCTTCTGTCCATTCAGGAGCGGGTGGTCGGCCGGGCGGCCCGGCGGCTGAAGCGGGCTGCGCCCGGCGGGACACCCTTTGGCCGCCTGGTTGTCGGAGCTGGAAGACACCTCGTCCTCGTTTTCCGCCTCGCCGGGGAAGTCGCCGCCGCCGCCGCCACCGCGCGGAGAGCAGGATTCCGCCTGGTCCAGGGAGGGAAGGAGATCGGGCTTGTCTGGAGGAGGCTGGAGGAGGAGGTCGCCGCCGCCGCCCTTGGCCCAGGAAGAAGGCGGGGAACTCAACGCCTTGGGGGGTTCGTGAAGATGAGGGGTGCCGCCGCCGCCGCTTCGTTCCCCGCCTTGTCCGGGGCTGCCGCTCTCTACGCTCGCCGTCGGGCCATATTTCTCAAAGAAGCCGCCCGCGCCGCCAGTCGTCCCGGCGGCTGGGCTGACGTGGCCGCTGTCTCGTTTCCTGCGTCCCCGGCCTCGTCCGTTCCCCGCTTTGGCCTCGGGGCCCGATCCAGGAGAGTAATTGGGAGAGAGGCCGCTTTCGCCCGCAGGAACCGTGGCGGCCGGGAGGGACGGCTGGGGCCCTGCGCCGTTTGTCTCGGGAGACTCTGCGGGGCTCAGCTTGCTCCGCTTGACGCCCTCCCCGCCGCCCACCGCCGCGGGCGCGCCCTTCTTGCCGAAGGTGACGTTGAGGTTGGGCGCGCCCAGGCTGGCGATCATGTTCTGGCAGGCGGTGGAGAGCGCCGCCAGGCAACTCTGTCCGAAGAGGCCGCTGCTCTCCTTGGGGCCCGGTGCCCCGGGCGGCGCCCCGACGCCCCCTTTGGGGAAAGAGCCGAGCGAGAGCGCGCTCAGCTTGCTGCTGGCCGGGGAGGGCCGGGGCTGCGACGGGGGCGGCGCAGAGCTCTGGAAGTCCGTCGGCGGCCCAAAGGACCCGGGCGAGGCGCTGTGCGGCGTGGCCTGGCGGCTGGGCGCCCCAAAAGGAAAGCTCTGCGCCTGCGCTGCGAAGTCTGGGTGGCTCGGCCGCCGCTCCGACGGGGGGCTCAAGCCGAACTGACCTTGCAGGCCGCCTGGCGAGGGGACGTGTCCTTCGCCCCCGGAGGACATCCGCAGGGCGGGCGGCGGCGGCTCCTGCAACCCGCCCATTCCCGGTCGGAACAGCAAATCTCCGCTCCCCGCCGGAGGATGGGGCGGCGGGAACCAAGCGCCTTCCTGCGCCTCGAAGGCGGCTTCGCCCGGGTGCTGGTGCGGGGACTGGTGATGGGCGTGGCCGCCGCCGCCGGCGTGAGGGTGCTGGTGGTGGCCGACCTGCTGCAGGCCGGGCGGACGGAGGCGCTGAGACTGGCCGCGGGTGGCCGCCATCTGCTTGATCATCAGCGCCGCGTTCTGGCGCTGCTGCAGAGCCGTCTGGGGATCCGAACCCGGCGGCGGCGGCGGCGGTGGGAAATGCTCGGGCACCGGCGGCGTGAAGTCCCCCGGCAGGCCAGGATAGGCGGCGGAGGGCGACAGATGACTCTCCAAGGCGGCCGCCCCGTGCATGCCTCCCCCGCCGCCGCCGCCGCCGCCGCTCCACGAATCGAAACGGGGCCTCTTGGGGAGGTTCACGTAGGGGGCCGCGTCGAAGTGCTGCAGTCGCTGGTTGGGCGGCTGCTGGGGCTGGTGGGGCACGTTGAAAAGCGGCTCTCCCGAGCCGTAGGAGGGATGCTGCTGTTGCTGCTGCTGTTGCTGCGGGAGGTGCGGGTGATGCTGCAGGCCCCGGTTCTCCAGCCGGTGGATGGGATACTCGAACTGGCCGTGCTGCGCCTGCAAAATCGGCCCGCCGCCCCCGTCCTGCAGGTTGCCGTTGGCGGCGCTTCCCTCTGGACACGGCTGGGGCCGCGGCAGCGCCGGCGGGCAGGAATTCTGCCTGGCCAGGAGCGCCGGGGGCGGCGGTGGCTGCTGAACCAGGTGGTGCCTCCCGGCGCCCAGGCCCGGCTCCAGCCCCAGGGCCATTTTGCGAGCGCCGCCGAAGCGATCGAAGAAGACGCCGTGAGGGGACTGTTGGGCGGGCACCTTCCCCAGGGAGCCCGGCGCCCGGGGCAAGGCCGAGGAGTGTCCGGGGAAATTGCCGCCTCCCGGCTGAGCCGCCGGTCGTCCGGATGATGCGTACTGCGGCAGCTGCCCCTCGGCGTCCGACGACGAGAAAACGGGCAAGTCGAAATGGCTCTCGCTGTTGGGGTAACTGTATTCCAGGGCCTCCACCGCGGCCGCCCCTTGGCTGGGCAGGCGCCTCTGCGAGTCCAGGCCGTGCGGTTCTGAGGAGGCGGCTCCCGGCAGGCCGTGGAAGGAGGCAGCGCGATTAGGCGACTGGTCGAGCGGCAGGCACGGGGCTGGCACGCCGGGATTGTGAAGATGATGCGGCGGCGGCGGCGGCGGCTGGAAGTCCTGGAGGGGTCCCGCCCTCTGCTGTCCGAAGCCATCCCCTCCCGCCTGGCCGTCCGCCAGGTGCTGCTCGTAGCCGCCGCCCGCCGCGAACGTCTGCTGGGCTCCCGAATAGCCAAGGAGGCGGTCGCCGTGCAGGCAGGAGGCGCTGGGTTCGGGCCCGAAGCCGCCGCCGCCGCCGCCGAAGTGCGAGACCGGCGGTTGAGTCTGGTGGTGCGCGGCCGGGCCAGGCGGTGGGCTGCCGAAGAATCCGTGGATGGGCTGGGCCTGTCCCAACTCCGGAGGGCCGCCGCGGGGGGCGTGGAAGCCGCCGTAGCCATCCCCGGACAAAGTGAGGTTCATGCCCAGCAGGGCCGGAGAGGGTTCGCCCAGGGCGTTGACGGCCGCCGCTTCGCCGCCGCCGCCGCCGCCGCTACTCCCGCCGTGAAAGGGCGACGGCTTGAACTGGGAGCCCGCGCCCGGCCCAAAGCCGCCGCCCCGCTCGCCCGGCACCCCGCTCCTGCCTGAGCCGCCGCCGCCGCCGCCGCCGTGGGGGTCGAACGGATCCAGCGCGAACATCCCGCCGCTGACGGCGACTCCGTCGCTCCAGTCCCGGCTGACTAGATTCTCAACGAGGCATCCCGGCCGGCCGAGAGAGTCCGCGCCGCCGGCTGGCTGGCAGGCAGGGAAGAGCTCGGCCGCCGCCGCCGCCGCCGCCGCCCGCCCAACTCACATCTTGCGCGGCGGCTGCCGTCCGGCGCCGGAGTGGCGGCAGGGGAGACCCCGCCGGGCTTGGCCACCTTTCCTGGGCTGCGCGGCCGGGGCGCCGCTTCCTGGGCTGCCTGGCTGGCTGGCGGCTCCTGGCTCTGCTCTCGCCGCGCGCCGGGGAAGCAGCAACAAGTTTTGCATTTCAGCGATGCCGTCCAGCCATTAGAGCTGCGCCAATGAGCGGCCCGGCGGGGCGGGGCTCCCTCTTAAGGTGGCGCCGCCGCCGCCGCCGCCGCCGCCGCCGAGCTCTCGGCCAGCTTGCGGAGAGCCCCGAGTGGGGAGCGGGAAGGCCGCGGAGGTCTCCTGGCGTCGGAGCCGAGCGCCGGGCTGCCCTTGTCGCCCAGCGCCTGCGGGACTCCCGACTCCCCTCCTCAAGGAGCCCCGAGGCGAGTCAAACGGCGTCGCTGCATGGAAAGCTTCGCTCCCCGCCGAGGCGTCCGCCTCCCCTCCGGCCCTGGCGCGGGAACCGCACAGAGGGAACCGCTCTCTTCCTGCCGTCCAGCCCCGGCCCGGCCCTCTCCAGCCTCAGCCCGAATAAGAGGCTCGGGCAGCTTTGGGCGGGAAGGGCGCTGAGGGGGGGTGGGGGGGCTGCCGGCTCAGGATGCCGAGCTGTGATGAAGTATTGATTTTGCGTAATTACTTTTCCTGCGAGCTCTTCCCCTTCCTGAGGGCGCCCAGCTGGCCGTACTAGAAGTCAGGACAGGACAAACCACAGTCCGGGAGGGAGAGGAGCCACGTCGCCCCCCCCCATCCATCCCTCCCCTAGCGCGGGTCTGGCCCGAGCTCTGGTTTTCCCTCGCGTGCCTCTCCCGCCTCTCTCCCTGGAAGCGCCTGGAAGCGTGCGAGACCACGGGAGTCCCGCTGGTCTGGTCGGTGCGGTCCAGCCGCGGGGGAAGGCTGCAAAGACCATAGGGCTGTGCGCCCGCAAGTGGTGCTGAGGCCGAGAGCGCTGCAGCCGTCCCTTTGCCGTTCCGCTGGCCGCTTCACTTGGCTGCTCTTTCGGGGCTGCTCGGCTTGCCACAGAAGGGGAAGGTTGGCCGCAGCAGCTGAGAGGCAGATCCCGAGAAGGCACCCAGGACCCCCTCCTGAAGGAGAGACGCGGCCAGTTGGGGAGCCTGGGGTTGGTTCCTGGAGATCTGGAGGAGAAAGGGGGACACAGAGAACTGGAAAGGAGCACAAGGGGATGTGGGGGGGGGAGGGGAGACGCTACTGTTTTACTGAACTGGGAAATGGGTAGCAAATAAATGATGAGATGGAAGAGAGACAGACAGACAGGCAGACTTGGGCTTAAGTACATCTGAGATTACTTTTTCCAGGATCAAAAAGCTTTTTCAATTGCAGGAATGTGCTAGAGCTTAAGGAGGCAGAAGCCTTCAGCAGGTAACTGACGGAATGTCAATTTCAGGGAGCAAGAACAAAGTGGCGAGAGGTATTAATCCACTAATTAAGGTCACAGACTCGCATCACTGACAGAAAAGCTGCTCGGAAACTGAGGCTCAAAACACTGGACCGCATTTGATTTGAATGCTCTGCCTGCCTGATGGAGAACACGAGGACAACCAGAAGGACCTCCTTCTCCTTTGTCACAGCCAGTAATCTTAGGCAAGCGCCTGGGTCAGCATCACTCTCGGTTCCTAAGGCTGCCCTAAGGTCCCCT
Source organism: Thamnophis sirtalis (assembly GCF_051295495.1). Taxonomy (NCBI): domain Eukaryota; kingdom Metazoa; phylum Chordata; class Lepidosauria; order Squamata; family Natricidae; genus Thamnophis; species Thamnophis sirtalis. The sequence continues at coordinate 50,038,795 of NW_028261382.1, read as the reverse complement.
GGCTGGAGGCCTCTCCGCCTGCCTGCCTGCCCTTGCTCTTTCCACTCAGCAAATAGAGCCTTTGTTCCCCCCAAACCCAGCCACCCTGTTTCCTACAGAAGGCAAAGCCACAAAGGATGCTTTATGGGGGGACCGTCTGGTTTCCTACATCCTACTAAGGCAAGGCCAATCCAAATGCATGGCTGAGCAACCATCCCCACGGCTGAGTTTCATGCAACAAGCACCGACTAACAGAGAGTTGAGAATAATTGCTGCTATCGATGCTGCTGCTGCTGCTGCTGGGAAGGACAGCAGCAGCGGTAGAAATGGAACGTTTTGCCTAAGTCCTTATTTCTTTTTCAAATGATACCAATACTTAAAAAAGACGCAGACTTGGAAGAATGGCAGAAAGGTATTAATAACTTTGTCTGGGCAGGGAAGAGACCGAGAATAAAACTTAAAATGATGCAAGATATACGTGAAAGAGGAGGTTTGAAAATGCCCAACTTAAAATTATATTATGAAGCAGTAGTTTTATCAACAATTAGTGATTGGATTAACTTAACAGATGACAGAATACTGAATATTGAGGGATATGATTTGGTATATGGTTGGCATGCTTATTTAATATATGACAAGAAGGTGGACAGGATTTTTAAAAGCCACATATTAAGGAATGCTCTATTGCGTGTCTGGAAAAAATATCAATATAAATTAAATGACAAGATACCTATGTGGGTTGTACCGAGACAGGCGATAGAGAATAGAACAAAAACAGGATGTAATCACATATAGAGAGCTTCTTAACATAGAAAGAGGTGGACTACAGTTAAAGCCTTTGGATGTATTAAGAGAGGAAAGGGTCATTCAAACCTGGTTTCAGTATGGACAGTTACAGGCTAGATGGAAAAAAGGCCAGAAAATTGGTATCATACAAAATGAGGAAAATCTGGTAAAACAAATTAGGGACCAGAGTCAAAGGCATATAAAAAGGTTGTATAATATATTAATAGAAATAGATTCTGAAACAGAGTTAGTTAAAGATTGTATGATAAAATGGGCAGAAAACTTTGAAGAACCAATATTGATGGAAACCTGGGAAAAGATTTGGGTAAGAAATGTAACATTTACGCAAGCTCAAAACTTTGGCATCTAGATCCCCAAAAGCCAGCTTCTATGTATCCGAATTTACAATGCAAATGCTGGAGATGTGATTGTGTTGACGCTACGTATTATCATGTATGGTGGACTTGTAAAAAAGTTAAAGCATTTTGGATAAAAATATGGTGGATTATTCAAAATATTCTTAAAAAGAGAATAAAGTTTACTCCTCAGTTGTTCTTGCTAGGTATAATTAAAGACTGTACAGTTATAGAGACTAATTTGATACTGAACTTAATAACGGCAGCAAGATTGTTAGTGGCGCAGTACTGGAAGAAGGAAGAATTGGCTACTATTCAAGAATGGACGTTAAAAGTAATAAATTTAGCAGAGATGGCCAAAATCTCAGCATATCTGAGAGAGAGCCGAGGTGGCACAGTGGTCAGGGTGCAGTACTGCAGGCCACTTCAGCTGACTGTTATCTGCAGTTCAGCGGTTCTAATCTCACCGGCTCAAGGTTGACTCGGCCTTCCATCCTTCCGAGGTGGGTGAAATTAGGACCCAGACTGTGGGGGCGATATGCTGACTCTGTAAAACCGCTTAGAGAGGGCTGAAAGCCCTATGAAGCGGTATATAAGTCTAACTGAAAAAATAAAAAAATATCTGAAGGACCATTCAGATGAGAAATATGTTGGAATGGAGAAGATGATTGATAGATTACATTCAAAATAAATACAGGACTAAGAAATTTCAATTAGCTTCTGAATGAACAAGGAATATTATAATTTATCTAAATTTAGTTTAACAAAAGGGGAGTTAAAGTACAAGAGGGAGGGAGGATGCTGTAGTTAGTTAGCTTATCTTAGTGTAGGATTGTTAAATGTTTATACCCTATATTTTGCTCTGGGAGGTTGGGGGGAGGGAGGGTTGGAGGGGGGAGGGTTGGGGGGGTAGAGAAGTGGAAGGGGAAATATTTGTAAAAATTATTAAAACTTTTCAATAAAAAAAGAGAATAATTGCTGCCTTTGTGCTGTTGGTGAAAGGCATCAATTAAACAGGAAGGTCAGACCCTTCCAAGCCCCACTCAGCAGTGGGCAGGGGGTTCAGGAGCGCATGGGGCTGCTATGTGGTACTTTCTCTTTGCCCTTTTCTCTCTATGTGTCTATGTGCTTGGTTTTACGGCTCTGGTTTTGCATGGATTCATTATCGGGTTGTTTTCCTTGATAACAGCCGATGGGGAGGCTTACTTTGCATTTCACATCAATGGGACCTTATAGTTGTTGCTTGTTGAGGTGCAGTTGAGATCTGCATCTCCCTCCTCCTTTGGAGGAGACTTGCGTGTTGGTGTTATCCAGAGAAATGTTGAGAGACCCTTTCTCCCTGAAGACACCAGCAATATTCATTAGTTGATTACGGAAGACACCTTGGGACCCTGTCCAGGGAAAGAGGCTTCCTGGGACCCCCATGTGGGAAGGGAGCACTCTTCTGAAGAAAAGGGTCAACTGATTCACAGCTGAATAGTGCAGCTGAGAAGACCCTGAGGACACGTCTTCTCACTGCTGCTGGGACCCCTGTAACATCTAGGAGAAACCTAGATTAACTGGCTTTAACCTCCAGGTTCACCCCAGAGGCAGTTAGGAGCTCCCGGTGTGTGCAAAACGGGTTCTTGAAAGAACCTGATGCTTCCTGGAACTCACTGGGATGCTCACTGGCATCGCAGGCAGATTCAGCTGATTGCAGGGAGGAAGGAACTTAGCAAGAAGCACCCAAAGATGGAGAGAAAAGCCAGGCAGGAAAGAAGGCACACATGAACCGTGTCCAGTTCAGCCTAAAAAAACAGCTGGACAGCACAGCTGTTCTTCAAAGGGAAATCTTTAAGGCCTTTCATCCGCTCTCAGCAATAATGGCCTTTTCAACTTAGCCTTGTGATGTGTGTAATCGTGGTCTGTTTGCCCTTGGTTTACAAAATGAAAACTACAAAAACTAAAAAATGCAAAATACAAAATGATTGCCTCCTTCTCATAATAAACCCTTATAATAATAAACACTATAATAATAAATCTAACGACAACAACAATAATAAATCAAATAAATAAATAAAAATCAAAGCTGAATGCTGGAAGTATAATTAAAGCCATTAATACATTGGCTGTTCCAGTGATATGCTACTTAACTGAAATCATCAACTGGACTTTGGCTGAACTGGAAAATTTTGGGCAGGAAAATGTGCAAACTTTTAAATATGTACCACGCTTTACATCCACGAAGTAACATCGACAGATTGTGCCTGCCAAGAAAAATAGGGGGCAGGGGGCTATTGCAAATCCATCAAACTGTAGAAGAAGAAAACTGAAGTCTGAATGATTATGTGAACCAAAGTACAGAAAAATTGCTGCAGGCTATGAAAACGGAGAACATTATAAAAACAACAGAAACAAAGGCAGAATATAAGGAAAAACAGCTGGATGACAGATTAAATAGATGGAAAAACCAAAGCTTTGCATGGACAACACTTGAAAAACATTGAAGGAAAATGTAATGACAACCTTACATGGGCATGGCTTAAGATGGGAGCCATCAAGAAGAAACGGAAGGTTTAATACTCACTGCTCAGGAACAAGCACTGCAAACGAAGGCCATCAAAGCGAAGATACAAAAATCCACCAACAATCCAAAAGGCCAACTTTGCAATAACAAAGTTGAAACTGTTTCACATTTAATATGTGAATGCAGCAAAATCGCACAAACTGATTACAAAGCTAGACATGACTGAGTTACTAAATTAATCCACTGGTCATTATGTAAAAACCCATTATGTAAAAAATATGATTATAAAGTAGAAAAAGTTATTGAAAATGAGAAGGTGGTGGATAAAAATATGGTGGATTATGCAAAATATCTTTAAAAGAAGGATAAAGTTTACTCCTCAGTTATTCTTACTAGGTATAAGTACTGACTTTACAGTGGTAGAGACTAACTTGATTCTGCACCTAATAATGGCAGCAAGACTGTTGGTGGCGCAATACAGGAAGAAGGAAGACTTGCCTACAATTCAAGAATGGACATTGAAAGTTACAAACTTAGCCAAGATGGCTAAAATATCGGCATATCTTAAAGATCACTCAAATGAGAGATATAAACGAGACTGGGAAAAATGGATTGACTATATAAAAAATAAATACGGGACCAAGAAACTCCAGTTAGCCTATGCTTAAGATCAGGAATGATTTAAATTGTTCAAAGTTAGCTCAGCAAGAAGAAGCTAAGATCAATGTAGAGATGTTATTAATTTCTTTATTTCTTTTTTCTCAATAGATTTTAGACTGTGTTTGTTAACAATTTATACCGTGTACGGGTTCTGGGAAGTCGGGGGGGGGGGAAAGGAGGAGGGAGGGTGGGGGGAGGGAGGGGTATACATTAGGCTAGACACGATGTGTTAGTTCTCAATGCAATGTGACTTCACATGTATACTGTTTTTCTCTAATTTCTCTGTAAAAATAGGATAAGAACTACATTGACATATAGTGGAAATACACCAAGGGGAGGAGGAGTGGGATAGAAGAAAGATGGGTAGAGAGGGATGGGAGAGAGGGTGGGGGGGAAGGTGAGAAGGAAGGGAGGGAGTGGATTGGGAGAGAGGAGTGGTAGAGGGGGAGGGGAAGCAGGCTAGAGGGGGATGATGGAGGGAAGATAGAAAGTTGGAGGGGGGTGGAAGAAAGAGGTGTATGGAGAGTGGAAGAGGTATATTGGGTTTCTATTTTGGGGGATATTGTTGACGAGGAATTGCTGCGATTATTGTTTAATGTTGTATGGCGTTGGCTATGCACAGTATATATGTGAGTGTATGAAAATGAAAAAAATGGAAAATAAAAACATTATCCACAAAAAAAAAAAAAGAAAGAAAAGAAAATGAGAAGGTGAAGATCTTGTGGGACTTTCAAATGCAGATGGATCGTCATTTGGAACACAACATGCCAGATATCATAGTTGTTGAAAACATACAATTTATTGATATTGCGGTACCAGGAGATGCCAGAGTCAAAGAAAAATAACTGGAAAAAAATCACAAAATACCGCGATCTGACCATCAAAACTATGTGATTATGGATGAGACATGTAACAGTGATACCCATTGTCATTGGGGCACTTGGGACTTTGTCAAAGAATTTTATAAGATACATCAACAAATTGCAACTTCTTGCAACAACACGAGCAGAAATGCAAAAATCTGCTACTCAGAACATCGTATATTTTAATAAAGTACTTGGCTGATACCTAGGATGCTGGCAGCAACCCATATCAACCATTAGCATAGTATTTGTGATGCATTTTTGAATGTTCAGTTGGAGTTTCTAATAATAATAATAATAATAATAATAATAATAATAATAATAATAATAATAATAATAATAATATAAAGATACACAGCTGGTATAGTTAACTGGACACAAGCTGATTTGGACCTTTTGGACCGAAAAACCAGGAAACTAATGACAATGCACTACAGTTTACATCCACGTGGTGATATTGATAGACTGTACCTGCCCCGAAAATCAGGTGGCAGAGGATTATTACAAGTGAAGCAAACAGTTGAAGAAGAAAAACATGCACTGGCTGATTATTTAAAAGAAAGTCAAGAACATCTATTAATCGAAGTAAAGAACAAAAATCTACTGAAGGCCCAACAGACGAAACAAGAATACAGAAAAGATGTGATAAAATCAAGAATGGAGAGTTGGCAGAACAAAGCACTGCATGGCCAATTTCTGGAAAAAATAAAAGATAAAGTGGACAGTGAACAAACTTGGTTATGGTTAACAACAGGTACATTAAAGAAAGAAACAGAGTCACTAATCCTGGCTGCGCAAGAACAAGCTATCCGCACAAATGCCATTAAGGCCAAAATCGAAAAATCCTCTGATGATGCCAAATGCAGACTTTGCAAAGAAGCTGACGAAACTGTTGATCACATACTCAGCTGCTGTAAAAAAATCGCGCAGACTGATTATAAATTGCGGTACAATTCAGTAGCACAAATGATCCATTGGAATTTGTGCAAAAATTATAATATTAAAACAGCAACAAACTGGTGGGAACATCAGCCTGAAAAAGTCACAGAAAATCAGATGGTCAAGATCTTGTGGGATTTCCGTATACAAACGGACAAAATACTGGCGCATAATACACCAGACATCACACTGGTTGAGAAAAATAAGGTCACAATCATAGACATCGCAATACCAGGTGATAGCAGGGTCGCCGAGAAGGAACATGAAAAAATCGCAAGATACCAGGACTTAAAAATCGAAATTCAACGACTATGGCACAAACCAACAGTGGTAATTCCAGTGGTAATTGGCACACTATTCCAAAAGCACTGGAATCACATTTAAAACAGTTAAAAATTGACAAAATCACCATCAGTCAAATGCAAAAAGCTGCACTGCTTGGATCTGCTCGCATATTATGAAAATACGTTATGACGTCCTAGGCCCCTGGGTGGGGCCCGACTAGTAATCAATGCCAAATCCGGCGAAACAACTGGCTGCTGTGATACAATTCTGTTGTTGAGAATAACAACAACAATAACAATCATAATAATAATCATCATCAACAACAACACTGTCAAGAACCTTGGAGTATTCATCTCAAATGATGTAAGTGCCAGAGGTCACTGTAACAGCATTGCCAAAAAGGCATTAAGAATTGTTAACCTAATCTTTAAAAAACTTTTTATTTTGTTTATACAAACTTCACATCTTTTCAACACATTACACTTCTTTTACATATCTGTTGTGATTCTTTTATCTGTACAAATAAGTCTTCTATAACTATAACTTTATATATGTGCATTTATATTATTTCATACTTCTTGTTTCTTCTATATATAACATTCTATATATTCTATGTATAACAACCTTTATTACATTTGAGTTGTTTTGTATCCATTTCCTATTATTTATTTGCTACAGTCTATTTCATATTTATAGCTTTTAATCATTTTCCAGTTTTGTAATTGTTTATTAATTTGTTGATCTTTCTTCCTTTCTTTTTTGCTTTTCTGCTCCCCCCCCCCCTTTCCACTAGCGAATTATACCATAAATCCCATACGGAGCAATATTCAGATTCTCCTTTCTCTTTTAATTCTTTCGTGAGCCTGTCCATCTCTGAACATTCCAATTTTTTAAAATTACATTTTCTTCTCTTGGTGTGCAATTATTTTTCCAGTTTTGTGTGAATGTAATTTTTGCTGCTGTGATTGTGTGTAGAATCAAGTATCTAATATTTTTTTCATAATTTCCTTTTATAATTCCTAACAGAAATAATTCTGGTGTTAGTTCAATTTGGTGTGTGGTAATCTCCTCCAGCCAATCTTTTATTTTTTCCCCCAATATTTTTTTCACAAGTGTTAACCTAATCTTGCGTAGCTTCTTCTCCAGTAACATTGAACTGCAAACTAGGGCATGCAAAACTTTTGCTAGACAAATTCTTGCATACAGCTCATCTGTCTGGAACCCACACTGCTTATCAGACAGAAATACGATCGAACGAGTCCAGAGATATTTCACCAGAAGAGTCCTCCACTCAGTGGGGAAATCTTTTTCTTTTTTTTTTACTACCAGTTCTGTGGGCGTGGCTTGGTGGGGTGTGGCTTGGTGGGGTCGTGTAACTATGTAGTCATGTAACTGGGGGATCAAAAGACCAAAACTCACTTTTAATAATGTCCTGCTGGAGCAGGGTTGGACTAGATGATCTCCAGGTCCCTCCCACCCCTGGGTTATCCTCTGAAGCTGCATCTACTGCCAAGTTTGTAGTCCTTCCTTCCTCTCCTTTTTCCCTCCCTCCCTCCCTTCCTTTCTTTTTCTTTCTGGGAAAGGAAGCCTGCTGGGAGCAAAAAGGGACACCTCCCACCACCCTGTTTTTGGCCTAGCAGGCCTCAGGGGAGCCTGTTGGGAGCAAAAAGCGAGCCCCCCCCTCCCCCGATTTTGGCTGTGCAATCGGCATAATTTAAAAAAAAAACTTTTTTTAGTATTTTTTACTACTGGTTTTACGAACCAGCCCAAACTGTTAGCATTTCACCCCTGCCTCTGCTCCTCTGCTTGCAACAGAATCCCTTATGCCACCAGAGCTGAAATTTTGGCCTTATACAATTTCGAACTTCGCCGTCTTTGATCAACCTACACATAATACATAAAATTATCCACTACAATGTCCTACCTTTCAATGAAGACTTCCGCTTCAACCACAACAACACAGGAGCTCACAAGACATACAAACATACGGTAAACCGTATGGTAAAACTCGATTGCAACGGTGTTGTCAATGCCTGGAATACACTACCTGACTGTGGTTTCATTCCAACCCCCAAAACTTTAACCTTAGACTGCCTACTATCGGCTTTACCCCATTCCTAAGAGGTCTTAGAGGGCCGTGCATAAGCACACCAGCGCGCCTACTGTCTCTTTCCTAATCTTCTTTGCACAGAGGCAGATGTGGAATCCAAGCTATTGAATTACCGGAAATGCTTTGTGTCTCTCCCCCTCCCCCCTTCCAGGAGGAGGTGCCGATGCAGGTGGTCCTTCTTAATTAAGAGTTGCCAAGGTGGTGGGTGTTACATGCTCTGAGTAGGCTTTTAAACAGAAATAGGGGTCGGGATTCTCCAGATCCTGAACTACAAATCCCAGTGGTCCCGGAAAGGACAGCCGGCAGGGATGCTGGGAAATGTTATTTCGGCAAATACGGACTCCTTGTTGCTGGTTGTAAACAAGGTTTTGCCCCCTGCAGGCATCACCGGACTGTGAGTAACAACAAGTGCAAAATGATTTGATGAGTGTGGACTCGAGAGTAATCGTGAACTAAAGAATCCAAGAGCTATCTGGCCCGCCACAGAGCCTTTGGTATCTTCCCTTTGGTCACTTTTCTGCCTAGATGGTTCTTGGCCTCATTCGTTGAACTTTCCAGCGATTGACCCCCCCCCCCCGCTCACAGATTTAAAGATTGGTCCTTAGGCTGATCATAAACCCGGGAAAGCCTCTTGTTCTTGACTTCTTCTCCAAAGGGTTCATGAAAGCAACTGGGAGGCCCCCAGGAGGGAGCCCGCGGCCTTGCTTGCAGGAGAAGCCCTGAGCTCGAATGTGTCCTTTTTAGCCACTTGGGAATCCCAACATTTCGCCTCAGATGCAGCCCCCGATGCCGATTTCAACCCACAGGAAAGGCAGCAGAGATTTCCCGATATTCCGGCTGCTTTTTCAGCCCCGGAAAAGGGGTGGGAAGGAAGCCATCGTAATTCTCCATGTGCACCACATACCCTCGGTCTCTTTGCAAAGATGCGAGAAGGGAATTATGCACAATTGAACGGCTTCCCATTTTATAAACATACGTCTGTATTTTCACCCCGTTTCATTTTGGGCAGCTGCGTTGGATTAAGGAAGGGCGCGGAAGAGGCGAGGGCTGCGCCTCAGCTGCAAGGAAGCGAAACCCCAGCGCCAGGCACTGCGGGGCTGGGGAGTTCCTGCGTCCTCCACCGCCACCTGCTGGCCGCGAGAGGGAGATGTCTGCGTCTCCGCTTCAAACGGCCTGGGCCGGGAAGGGCACTTTGGAGGCACCCCGGAATCCACAGGCTCTCGCGCTCCTCCTTAATCGAATGGCAGAACGAAGGGCCCTCGCTCCCATTTGGATGTTTCCGTACAAAAACTGGGAACAAGAAATTCAGTATTCCGATCAAAGGATGCAGAAGCCCAGGAGCAATAAACTGCTACCCTTCGGCCAACGTTGGTGTTATTACTCCATCAGTAGATTCGTTAAACACGGCAGTTTTACCAAGTTATTGACTTTTCTCTTTCTTGAAAAGGCTGCGGGGCTAATTCCCCTGATTAAAAATGAATATGTTTCTAGGTTTAAGCAATAGGCAGCTGAACGTTCATAAAAAGCATCTGTAGAATTTCATGTAGCCACCTAATAATTGCCATTACCTAACCTGCTCGACTGGGAGATGTACAGCGTTTAACATTTTAGAAAGGGAAAGAGCTGGGACATTTCAGGGCAGTCATATTTGTCCTGGGTAAACTGCAGGAGAGGGACCTTTGAATTTAAAGGCCTACATTCCAGGGCCCCTTGATCCATGGGGGTTTGTGGGAGGGTCACATCTTCCTTCAAAACTGGACTCTGTTGACCACCTGAGGTTGCAGGCTGGCACCAAGCCGTACATCCCTGTGGGCCTGCCGCTGCTGCAGAGTCGGTGCTGCATCTGCCATCACAACCAAGAGGTGAGACACGTTGGTAGAGCAGTTCGAGAGGCACCATTTGGCAAGAAAGCACCGCAAGCTGATACTTTTGCAAAAATACAAGGAAAGCAAATGTTAGATACTCTCCTGGGGTATCCTGTTTCAAGACAATGCTCATCCATGATTTTAATTTTACCCTTCGCCTGTCCTTTTTAGATTTTAATCATCTAAGCCACCCTGAGCGAGAAACAGAGAAGAGGCCTGTGTAGCTTAAGATGTGGCCAGTCCCTGGAGTCCCCACATGTGTGAGATCTGTGTGTGTGTGTGTGTGCTGGATTTGAAGGATGACCGAAGAAACCATCCCAACCAGCAAGAAGAGCAGCTGTGGCCTTTCTTCGCCTTTCATTGCTGAGCCCTTCAACTTCTTGGTGTCAGCTGATGTATCCGTTCATTCCTGATTTTGATTAAATCTGTTGTTCTTTTTCAGTGTCCTGAGTTACAGAATTTTAATATTGCCCTGTGGCTTTAAACAGATGGCATTTTAGAGAATTTTTACTGCACATGCTTTTTTCAATTTAAATAACTTTTAAAGGGTTGCACGCTTTCATCAGAGAAAACAGGGAAAAAATTAAATAATGAATTGCATGGAAGCAGCTCCAAAAATGGGCCAGATGGCTGGTTGTCTTTTGCTAAAGCAGCAACACATCAGCAAAGGGTCTATTCTGAAGGCTTGGGAACGAGGAAAGTTATAAATTTTGGGGAATGAACAAATATAGTTTCATGACCTATAGGTTGCCAAATATTGCAATTGGGGGGGGGGTGTTCTTAACTTTTTATCAGAGAGGACAATATCCTTGCATGGTGGGAATGCAGGAGTCTCGGGACGAAGGTCACTGAGGACAGAACGCTAACCCTTCCAGCCACAAATTCTGCCAGAAAGTTGCTCCCCTTTTTTCTAGGCTCAAACAACCAGATGAGAGAACGCTTTGCACTGTGACACAAATCTGAATATGAGGCAACTTTTAAAAACAAACTTTCAAAAATATTGGGTGAATGGCAGAATAAAACTACCAGATAAGATTTTAGAAGGGGGAGAAAAAAGATCTTGGAATCCATAAACCAGTCGCTTGTGGAAACCACAACTGGACTGCAGCTTCTGGCTGAAAACACCCCTCTCTCCTGGGGAGTTGTAGCTTTTTAGCCATCTTGGGGGGGGGGGGGAGGCAGATTTTCTAGAAAAAAGGCAGATTTTCTCTTGTGTGTTCCTGACCCCCAGCTTTGCCTCAGTGCACAATAACCCCCCCCAAAACACTTGAACTGAATCCAAATGCAACAGCTGTGGATATTTTATAAGCAAATTTATTTAAATTGTCTTAAAGCAGTTAAAACTAGAAACTGCAGAAGTAATCGTTTTACATTCACTAAAACCGTCCTCTCCATGTTCACATCGACTCCTGCCCCAAACTAGGCACAGAGCCTGCCATTTGGTGCTCTCTCCTTGGTACGGATGGGAGCAGATTCCTGCACTAAAGACAGCAAGCCCTTGAATTAGCCGCAGCCTAAATGACCAAGCTCTCTACAAATATGTATCTACAAAAGCCAATTCTCCCATGGGGGAACATGCAAGCCTTCCTGTGTGGCCAGAGCTAGACGCTGAACCGCCAACTTCAGGCACACACACCAGCCTCGCTTCCAGAAAAGGGACGGATAAACAGCCCTTGCATTGGCCCTTGGGGCATCAGAGCCCGTCAATCCCGTGGGGCAAGCCAAACCGACAGCCCTCCCACTGAACTAGGCCTGCAATACATTGTGGCCGGGATCCTCTCTTAAGAAATCTGTCAAGGGTTTTCCCAAGCCAGGATATCAGTTTCCAAAGGGTACTGGATAGAAGTCAGCTTTTTCGACAGTTGAGGCAAAACGGAGCCTATGCAGCTTCTTAGATGACCCAGCGGGAGACCCGGGGGCCTCCTGAAGACAGCATTATGGGGCTGTCATGAAACGTCATTCCTTCAGCCGGATTTGAGTCCGTCAACACTTCTAAAAAAACAAAGATCCATATTCCCCTTTGTGTTCCCTTTTACTGGCAAGCTTTTTTTTTATTTTGCCAATTCTAATGAAGAAACCCTCAGCTCTTTATATACAAAACTCCAATAAAATAGATCTCTTCGCAGCAAATGGGTGAAAATGTTTTGTTGTAAAAAAACAAAACTTAATAGCAAGAAATTGATCCTTACTAGTAGAAATGATCCGATGTCAAGAGATAATTCAGAAATAAATATCTTTAAATACATTCAGAATGTCTATACCAAATCATGAATGAACCAAACAAATTGGAAAATTAATTGCTGATGCACATCTAATAATCTAAACAGGAATAACTGAGTCTTAGCAAGGAGAATCTCTCGTGTACATTATAAAAGATATAGTAAATTGGTCCGGCATCTGTACTTTCAAAACGTTCCAATTGATATAATTCATTCTCTTCTTCCATTAATTGACACTGGTTGGGTTTAATTAGCTTTGGATATACAGCAGAAAGGCAGGGCCTCTTGGGGAAATCCCGGTGCCTTGGAGCAGCGGCTCAGTACGAGGGTGCACCCAGTGTGTGTGTGTACATGTTTCTGTGTGCGTGCATGCACAAATGTGTAAAGAACTGTGCACCCACTCACACCGCAAGGGTGGATCGTGACACCAGATGCTTTTCTTCATTCGTCATTAGCCGCACTTGTCCCTCTTACTTCTCCTTGATTGCGCAGCTGGGGGAGGGGGGAGAAAGATCAATCACTTTCAGTGGTGGCTCTCAAATACAAGAGGATTAAATGAAAGAATTAGAGATTATTTTGCCCCTCTCTCCTGGCAGAGCCTTTGCCTGAAGATATGCAACCATCAGCAGCACTGGCCTCCTCCTAAAAGAAACATTGTGATATGACCCGGGTAGCAATTCGAGCAGAGAGGAATGGACTGAGGCTGCAAGCAGCAGCAGCAGCAGCAGCAGCAACGCTGGACGTGGCAGAGCCTGGAGGGATGTTTGGGGGGAGAGGAGGAGGAGGAGGAGGAGGAAAGGACAGAAGACGGGGCTTTGCAGGTGCTTACTTATTTAGGAAGAGGCTGTCCTTGAACTTGGAATTACTTCTGCCAGGGCCAGCCTGAGAAAACCCGTCTAGATTACAGCAATGGGTTCTGACACAGGTGACAAAGAAGGAAAAAATGAAAGCCGCAAGAAATAGCCCGCCTTTCCCCCCAGTTAAACCACGAGGTTGCCAAAGGATGCTCCTTCTCCTGCTCACAAACTGCTGGGTGAATCAGGGAGCCCCACTGCTCGGGAGCCTAATTCTGAATCCAAACCTCAAACTGCCGGATTTGGGAAAGGAGCAAGTTGGGAGACTCTTGGGCAACACCGAGAGCTCTGCCCCACAACGGAAAACAGGGCGGGGGGGGGGGGAGAGCGAGAGAGAGAGAAAGAGCCCACGACCAGCGGGAGCCAATACGGACATTACCAAAACCTGTGTTTCTTTACCAGAAGAGGGCAGTCACTTACATAGTGGGATTATTTCCCTGCCTCTGACCCTACCGAGGGCTTCCTCTAGGCGCTGGCAGCCAACGTTCCTCGGACACAACCCTTCTTACGCATCTAGGTGCAAAATAAAACTGTCAGCCACCAGGCAGTCCGTCAGCAGGTGTTAGTAAAGAAGGGGTTGGAACGGCCGTGTGGCGCGGAGGCCTTGGAACCAGGCCCCGAAGGGGGGCATTCGCTGTCCCCGGACTGTCACCTGGCACGTGACCCAGGCTAACGGACTGGTTTCTGCTGGCCTATCCAGGGAGGGAGGGAGGGAGGGAGGGAGGGAGGGAGAAGGGAGGATCCACAGGTAACGGGGAGGGCAGCCATCCCGGGTGTTCAGTGCTGTGGGACGGAGTCTCCCGAGGGAAGGGGCTGCAGAATGGCAGCTCAGTTCCTCTCTGGTTCTTATGAGGGATGCATCCACCACCCATCCAATGCAGGGAGGGAGGGAGAGGACCGGGTGAAGCATTTACGTGGGGAAATGAGGAAATCTCAAGTATGTATGCTCCCCGCAGTTTCTCCTCCCTCAATTATTAGCAGCCAGGAGGACGGTGGCTTTGGGCCAGTCCCTCTGTCTCTCTAGCCCAACCCACCTCACAGGGTTGTTGTGGGCAAGAGAGGAAGATGTGTTGGGTGTGTTCACTGCCTTGGGTTGTTTTTAAAATTAATAAAGGCAGGCTACAAATAATAAGAAGGAAAAAAACAACTTTTTTGAGCCCTTGAGAGGACCTACTCAGGCCAGGGAACACCTTGCAATCCCTGGAGCTGCTCTGCAAAGGGACCCAGCCAGGCTGCACCTGGCGAGAAGGGCAGCCGCAGAGAACTCCCTCTCCTGGCAGCGGACCACCCTCAGCCCGAGGGAAGAAGCCAACGGCCCTCTGGATGGAAAGCCTCCTGCTCGAAAGCCCCTTTGGCCCGAGGAATGGCTTGGGGGAGCTTAGGAAGGGAGGGGGCTCTGACTGAACCCCTCGTTCTCTTTGGAGGACTGGCTGTTTGGATTCTCCCTTTCAAGGTGGACTTCGGGTGGAGTTAGTATTCAGAAACATTCAAGGGAAATGCATGCAGGCATCACCAGGAAACAGGGCCGCATCCTAGGGAAAAGACCGCACACGTTTTCATGGAGAGTATTCATACACACAAACAAATTCATCTCAAAAACGGCTCCGGCAGGCATTCTTCTTAGGAGAAGCAAGAGCCAAGAAATGTCCTGGAGAACATTAAAGTCTCTCACTTTAAAGATCCCCACCCCCACCCCAAAAATGGGGAAGTCGTCCTTTCTCTGTAATTCTCCAGGGGGGGGGATGGCGCCCCACTTTCCCCCCTGGGACTCCAGGGCCCCATAACGTACCAATGGACCCCTGCTCCCTCCCAACAAGCTTCCGGCCGCACCCGGCCTCACAGGCTTGAATATTCCTACCGCCTCCAGCTCTCTTTGGGTTTCATCCTCCATTCGCCGGATGTCTTCCATCGTCAGGTCAATCCATCGGTCAATCCAGCAGAAAAGCTGCCGATGGAAGTTGGTGAATATCCTCTTCTCTTGCTTTAAATAGAAAAAGGCAGCTCTTGACCCAAGTCCTACACAGAGGCTCCGCTGCCTCCTAAGGAAGGAAGGAAGGAGGGAGCCAGGCCGAGCTCGGGGGTGGCCTGGCCCGAGACGGCAGCCTCTCCGCCCCCCCCCCACTTGGAAGCCTGGCGACCGGGCCCCTTGTCCCCAGAAAGGGACAGTCCTTGCCAGCTGCGTACCTTCTGAATGAAGTTTTCAATTTTATTCTGCAAGCCCCACCACTTAAACTTGATGGTCACCAGCTTGTAAGCACACATCTTGGGACAATCTTCAGCGGCTGCCAACTCCTTCTGTTGGGAGGAATCGATAAAAAGCGAGCCTTTAAGCGCCTTCCGCTCTCAGCTGCCTCTCCTCAAGGGGCCTGAAAGTCCCAGCCGAAGGGGAAAGCAGAGAGGCACCCGGTGCCAGCCACAGGGTGGGCCCAAATGCCCAGAAGGGCGAGAAATTGGTACAAGACCAGGGGAGATTGCCCTGTGATGGGCAATTTGGCCACGCTGCCCTCCTTGAAGCGAGGATGCTGTGATTGGGGAGGCCCTTCTTCTTTCTCCCCGAAGCCTCCCTGCGCTTCCCAAGTCTTTTCAGCCCCTTCTGCTCCCAGGGGAACAAATGAATAGCTGCCTCGTAAGACAAGCTTTACCAGCGGTCCAGAAAGAGGGGGCTTCCGGTGCATCACCGCTCAATAAGCAGGAGGAAGAAAAGGCAGTCATCTGATTAAGCTACTGAATGGGGGACCATTTCTCACACACCTCTCCCCAGCCAGTTAGGGAAACACAAATGGGCTGCTAGCTCAGATGGAAATCTAACAGCCAGAGAGTATCTCTCGAACCCAGGGCCATGTCTATCTGAATCCCTCTTGTTGGGCTCTCAGCAATCCATAACCAAGGAAGAGCTTAGCCCACAGCTCCATTTCACTGCCAAGCGATTCCACTACCCTGAAGGGTAACTGTAGGGCAAGGGGAAAATTCCCGAGCTCAGGCTGGCCCCAGTGTAAGGCCCCCCCCCCCCCCCCCCGGAGATCCCTCCACTTTTTTGATGTGACCCTGGCACCGTCTCAAAGTTTCCTTCCTTGGCTCGTATTACCTTCCAGTCAGTCCCCAAAGGGCCTCTTTTGGTCTTGACCGACTGGAACAAGGCAGGGTCTTCATCAGCTTTGTAGTCCTGTGGATTCAAAGAAACTCCAAGGTTAAGGCTGGGAAAAGAACGGGAGAAGCTTGGAAAAGAGAAGCTGCCTGCGCTGGGTATACGGAGCCCCACAAAAAACTGGGAAGAGGGGAAAGAGACTTCCTGCCCCGAAGGCCACACTCCCAGGGCCCCAAGCTCCTTTCTGCAGCCCTCTTGGTGGGTAATGCATATTCAGCTCAAAGGTTAAGTCCCACTGGGTCCAAAACGTTTGTTCCCTGGAAGGGCTCACAAGAGTTCTTTATTTGCAATTCAGTCTAAAGCAGCTGACAGGAAGAGGATGCAAGTTACTCAAAAGCTGGTGGGAGACCACAGGGCTTCTATGACCCACTCAGGATTTGTGGATGCAAGGGAAAGCCAGAGGCAACACGCACTGCTTTCAATCTGAAGCAGAGAAAAAGCTACAAAGCTGATTTCAATTTGTTTGCTTTCACTCTGCTTATTTTCTTTCAAATTTCTTCTCAAGCTGCATCTCTTTCCGAAGTTAATTGTCTGTTTCATTCTACTCACAGTTTAACAATTCTTCCTCTCCTGGGAAGTGACTTTTGTAAACAAATCACGCAAAATTGCTTAGACAAAATCTCTGGAGCTGATTAGGAGGGACCAGGCCTAAACCTCTACCATAGGCTAGCTGCAACTGCCAGCTCGAGCGTTTGTATACATTTGGGGAAACGCAGGGCTGGCATCTGCGTTTCATTATGGCTTCCAAGAGCAGGCAGAGTTTGGAGCCAGGCTGTTTATTGCTCAGTGTTTAGAATCGAAAAGAACGGCTGGGCAGTTTGGCCAGGGTCCCCTCAGGCCGAGGGCTTGCATGGCACAAGGGCCTGCCGGTGGGAGCCAATCCTTCCCTGTACTCACAAGGTTATCGCCTGCTTCTCAGCCAAGCTTCTGCTACCACATCTGAGAACAGGCTGAATCTTGTCCTCCCCCAGAAAGAAACCTGAGGGCCTACAGAGGCAGGAAGTGCCTTTTCAAAGAGCACCAGAATGTGAACCCACAGAGATAAAATCTGCAAGAGGGAGGAGAGGCAAGCAACTCCTGACTGACTGAGACAGGGAGGAGGCCAAGAGATGGAATCGCCACTTCTCTCCTCTTTTTTTTCCCCATTTTAATTATTTTTATTTTTTGTTACACAGACCACAATGGGAAAGGGAGAGGATGGAAAAAAAAGGGGGGGGGAGGGGAAACCCATCTTCACATACAATATGTCATTTAATCACAGGTGCATCCCTACTAAGTTTATACATCCTGTATCTCTCTATTGTATATTTAATAAGCACCACAATAAGCTAGGGTTTAAAAAACAAAAAACAACAAAATAAAACAAGGGAGAGAGGGGGAAAAAAAGGGGTGGGGGGGGAGGCCAAAAAGGACAAAAAAAGGTCCAAGAAGGAAAGGGGGAAAAAAAACAACCATCATCACATGCAGCATGTTGTTTGATTACGGTTGTTTTAACCTCTGCATCTTCAAATAATGTTTACCATCTCAGATATTTCCTCTAATGTAACTAAAGGTCTCATTTTCCTTCTACAATATATATTCAGTTAACATTAGCATTATTTCCCCCCCACTTCTCTCCTCTTTTGAAGTAGCGTTTATGTGCAGGAGCATAAACACACCCGCAGCATCAAGCTGCAGGAGAGACGTGAATACAACTTACTCCAGGCTCCACTTGGTTTCTGTCTGCTATATCAATATGGACAACTTCCACATTTTTCCATGTATTGGGATCCAAGTCATGGACCTGAGGAAGAGAAAGCGCCACTGGTCACTGGGCCAACCCCGCTGCTTCCCTTTGCACAGGGGCAAATACCTGCTCGCAAGGCACACCCAGCAGCGGCATCAGGGAGGTCTTCCCACAGACCTTGGCAAGGCAGCCAGGAAAGCTAAACCCAGGCTCTGCCAATTTACCAGGAAAACTAAGGGGATTGTTTCAAAGGGGAACAGACGGGCCCCATTCTTAAAGTGAGCTACAATAATGAGCATAAAACTTAAAATAAAAACACCCACCTTCTACAGCTTAGGTATTTCGAATTTGGACATTTAATTGTGCTTTTATGTGCTAGTTGTTTTACCCATATCCATCGCTACTCTTCTCCTTAATTTTCTTAAACTGTTTAAATCGCTCTGATCAGAAAGCATACCCATGTTTTAAAACACCGAACACAGTCTAGAGGCAGAAGAAAAACTCAGTCCCAGCACTGAAGCAACGTTAATCTTCAAACCCCACGCAGGAAACTGCCGATCCCCCCTGAGTGGCAGTGGGAGCCACGCGAAGCTATGCTGAGCAAGGGGCAGACCCAGAAACAAACTCTCTGAGGCCAACTTACATTGTCCGACGTGCCCAAGTCAGGCTTATGCCAAGTCTCAATTTTGATAAAAAAATCCTCTTTCATGTATTCATTCTATGGAAACAAAAGCAAATGGAAGGGCATCTCAAGACAAAGACAGACCCTGGGTGGGAGAACTGGGCAAAAAATGGTGATGTTTGTTGCGCAGAGATACACCCCCCCACCCCCCAAAGATTTCTTGGAAAGTTCAGTGGGAGGGAGGATAAGAGAGGATTAGTGTGAGGGACATGTTTAGCAGTGGAGGCCACAGGTCTGCTAAAAGCACTGGAATATGCAAATTCCAGCACAATCTTCTCTGATGGAAGTGACCCATGTTGCCAGCATCTAGGTCCAACATGCAAGCAGGGGGTGTGGTTTGCAGAAGACTAGAATGAAGACTGGTTCAACATCCTTCTACAAAACTCCTGTGCTGGAAAGTTCAAGGGCTGCTCTGAAGGGGGGTGGGGTCTCATTCCCTTTGCAGGCCAGCCCCACCTAGCTCCCTGCCAGCCTGCATACTTTCACTTTAAGAGAGGACCCTTAACATTGAAACTCAAGGGCCTGTGAATTGTTGCTAGGCTGCAAAGACAAACGTAAGAAGAGAAAATACTCACCGTCACGACTGATCACCAGGACGTTATGGAAAGAGAAGGAGACAAAGAGAAGTGACTGCACTGTAACAGGACACAACTTCACTCTATATTATCCAGATTAAATGCAAACAGGATGGCCACAGAGCCCCATTTGAAAGCGCACAAAGAAACAGCTAGTAAAATCATGTTTACCATCTTCTAATCTCAGCACAACAAATACGCACTGGTCCCTCCTAACCACCAGATATCAGACAATGGTGCCCATCATTCGCAGCTAACAGCTAGGGTGATTAAGATCTTCAGTTCACAAATCATCCCTTCCTTACACGCCTACCAAGAAATAAGTTTGAATGAATCAGTACTAAGTCTTAAAGTTCTATTTATCAGCATTTCGCTCTAGTGAGCAACAACTAAATTTGCAGTTACAGATGGTTCTAGATAACGGAGTCCTCTCTGGCTCTACCTGAGCATTTACCTCCGCGCTCTGGGGAGCATGCTTGCCCTGACAAAAAGGGAAGAGCCACTGACCTGTTCTACAGTAAGGATAGGCATTCCAGGCTTTTTCGTGGAATACTAGGGAGCCTTCTGGAGCAAACATCCGCACAAAGCCAGGCACTTTGCTATGAGGAAGCAGAGTCACAGGTTTACGTTTGCCAAACATTAAGATCAACAGTTTTCACTCCCATGTTAGCAATCTCTCCAAAAACACATTTATCTCATCGCTCAGTGCAAAGGCACCACGGATGCCTTTCCCCCCAATCATCGCTTGCTCCTTTTTGAAAGTATACGCCACATTCTCAGCGTGTCCCAGGCTGACCCCTAACCCGGCCACTCCCCAGAAATACAGCTGTGGCTGTCAACCCGGCCTCCCGCACGGTTCCCTACAGAAAGAGCCACGGATCTGCAGGGCTGCCATGCTAAGCAGGCAAGCAGCCGGGGCGCATCTCCGGGCACGAGGGCTTGGCGAGGGTGTCCTACCTCTTCAGGTGGTAGATCTTGTGCGTGTACTGGCCCTTTTCCCCGTCCTTCTCATAGGGCTCGTTGGTCAAGACCTGGATGCCTTCTCCGCCTCCCGTCTCGTTCTTGCTGGCTTCGGCCACGGAGTACAGCTGTCCGACCTGGTACTAACAGGAGACCGCAGCAGGATTGGGACCTCCCCTCCCCCAGCACCGCCAGGCGAGGCTCCGGCCGGAGCTCCCTTCCCGAGGGAAGCCGTGCTTCGGCCCTCCGCCCTTCCCCGCGCCCCGACTGCGTCCCCAGGAGGCGGCTGGGGGGGGGCAACACCACTTACCTCCTGCACCGAGCAGGGCAAGACCACGCGGCTGCAAAGGAGAAGAGAGCGGGCTGGTCAGCCGAGGCCCCAAATGACCCCCCCTCACCCGCCTCGCCCTTTGGACGGCCCGCCGGGACACCCCCCCCCACCTCGCGAGGAGGCAGCGCCCCCCACCGCGGATGAACCGAGCCCCCCCCCCGCCCCGGAGCCCGCCCCGCGCCGCTCACAATTCCTTGATGAGCACCATTTTCCCGCAGGCAGCAGCCCAACGCGCATGCGCCGCCGGGGCCGCCTACCCATAGGACACAGCGCGAGGCACTTCCGGGATCTTAGCCTCGCCCCATCTCGGCCGGAGCCAATCACAGCGCAGCAGGCGAGGGGCCGCCCGTGCGTCACCGGTCATTGGTTGACAAGCTAACGGATCCGGCTCCCCAACCAACGGGGGTGTGACATAACTATAGCTCCGCCCCCGAAAGTGAGGAAAGTCACGCGGATGACCACAAATCTAGGAAAAGGTAAATCTTTAGAGGCGGCCCCTGAAATCCCTCGGGCACGTTAAGCGGGGCGGCCTGGGTCTCGCCCCCCGCAAAAGTCATGGGGAGAATTGCTTCCGGGCCAAGGCCATAGCTTCTTCCTCTGCGCACCGGAAGCGCTTGCGCGAGAACCTCCCCTCACCGGGGGGGGAGCTGGAAGACCTACGGAACCGCCCCTCCCCCCCTTCCCATCCCCCCCCCCTAAGGAACACACGGGAGGGCCGGAGGCGTAGAGAGAACTCATGCTTTAATAAGAGACGGGAACCACAAAGGGCGGCCTGGCGGCCTCAGCAAATGCCATAAAAATAGGGACTCCTCTGTACAAGGCGGACTCGGAATACAAAACGCGGGACGCCGCCCGGGAACGGAGGCGCGGTTACAAAAAAAGTCCGTCGGGCCAAAGGGCGGCGCTCCTTCCCGGCTTGGATGGACGGGGCCTCCGGAGCGGCCTTGCATAGGGCGGGAGCGACCCCGAGGGGGACCCGGCGCGGCTCCGGCGGCGCTCTTCCTTGGCCCCGAAGCGAGCGGGGAAGCCGGGCCTCCCCAACCACGGGCTCCAGCCCAGAAAGGAGGCGCCTCGCTCCCCCTCCCCAAACCCGGGGCGGGGGAAGGGGCCGTGGTCGACGCCCGGCTACATGCAAACTAAGGAAAGGTCGCCACACGGGACAGAATGAAACCCGCCCCCCTCCCCCCTTTCACAGGACACAGGATTCAAACGGGGGGGGGGGGAGACGGAGGGGCCGACGACACGGGGAGAAGCCACAGGGAGAAGGAAAGAGGCCTCCGGTGCAGCAGCAGTCTTCCACTCTGGCCTCGAGCATCGGATCCCTGGCATGCCCAGAGTCATTGGGAGATTGGCACCGCACGGAGCCTGCCGCCGGTTCCTGTGCTGCCAGACGGAGACCTGCCTGGCACAGCCAGGAGAGAGAGCCTCTGGGTTGGCCCTTGAGGTGGAAGCAGCCGTCTCTCCTTCTCCTTCTAAGCCGGCTGCTGGTGGGAAGCTGCCTCCCAACCCTTCCTGGAAGCACTCACAAAATGGCTTGTATTTCTACACAAAAAATTGTGTGGGCTGCCTAATAGAATTGCTGCCCCTCCCCCACCCAGCACCACCGAGTGTGGCAACTAAGAAGGCAGCCAAGGGCCGGCTGTCACTAAGCAAGATCCACAGGCCCGGCCTCTGCTCAAATCCATCTTGCTGGGCTCCAGTCCCCCAACCTGCTCCCCCCCACTGTACTGCATCTTTCAAGCTGGGGGGACAGGAAAAAGGGCCCAGAAACTCCACCCAGGCAAAGAAAAAAACGAGGAAATTGAGGTTCAGCACTTTGACGAAGGGAAGAACCTTCCTGGTGACAAAAACTTGTAGCCATTGGCAGAAGGTGTCCGAATGGGGTAGCTGGACTCCAGAGCGCTGCTGGAGTCAGCTGGAGGCCTGCGCCCATTGGGAGAGGAGTCCTTCTTCTGCAAAAGAAGAGCACGGGGAGCAGACAAGTCCTTCAGCTCCAGTTTGTCGGTGGCTTCCTCTTTGCTACGCCGGGGAGACAAGTTCAGCAGGCTCAGCACATCTCGCTTGGAGGCTTTCCCAGAAGAGCTGGGGCAGCTCCTCATGGGCCCGGGGGTTTGCTGGGGGACATTTTGCCAGAACATCTTCAGATTGTGAATGGCCTGCACCTTTCCATCGATGGCCGCCATCTTGAGCTTGTCGAGAGCAGGTGGGTTGGCTGGGCTGGAACGGGCTGAGCTGGCAGAGGAATAGGAGAGGGCTGGGGAGGGAGTGCTGTCCGCTGGGGATCGATGCCCTGAGCCAGGGGAGATGTTCTGCGGAGACCTGGATATATGGGCACTGTATGGAGAGCTGGGGTACTTCAGCCTGAAGACTGGCTGATCTGCCGCAGGCCCACAAGAGTCCAGGCTGGGGGAAACCTGCCTAGCACTTTCCTTGGTGGACATCTGGGAGGGAGAAGGGCTGTTGTCTCCAAAGCTGGATGTTTGCAGGGAGGGACTCTTTAGGAGAAGAAGCTCAGGCCTCACCGGGGTGGGAGAAGGCTGACTTTTGGTGCTGGAGCACAGTGGCCTGCTAAAGGCACTGGTCTCTGAGGACCGGAAAGTGGCAACTCTGGAGGGTGAGGCGGTCCCTTCGTCCAAGCTGCTGCTTCGGCCAGG
Source organism: Thamnophis sirtalis (assembly GCF_051295495.1). Lineage (NCBI taxonomy): Eukaryota > Metazoa > Chordata > Lepidosauria > Squamata > Natricidae > Thamnophis > Thamnophis sirtalis. Next base: position 50,015,300 of record NW_028261382.1, on the reverse strand, counting down.
TTGGTGGGGACAGTGACTGCTGCCGGTACACTGGAGATGCTCCACGGCGAGGAGGTGACTCTGCGTTTCCTGCAGGATCTTCTGGGCCAGCTCCTGAGGATCCAATTTTGGGCCATTCCCTTCCTCTTGGGATTTGACGGTGCTATCCGTTTCAGTACTGGAATGGTCTGATTCACCTATATCTGAACCCGTTCGTTTCCCAACCTTCTGGAAAGGAGAGTTTGGGCTGGGAATGAGCGTCATTTTCCCCGGGGAGTTTGGGGAACTGATGCTATGCTTGAAGTTAACGGAGCCCCTGACTTCTCCAGTCTGGGAGAGGCTGTGCTCTGTGGAAAACATGCCTGGGGCCTCCTGATATACCGCCAGAGGCTCATTGCTCACAATGGAGAACCCCTCGTACTCCTCTTCGTCTTTGCTGGGGCCAGCTCTGGCTTGTGCCGAGAAATGACTCTGTGGTAAGGAGACCCTCTGGGGATAAATGGCCTTAGACCGCTCCGAGTCTTGGTGCCCCCTGGAGCCTCCTACCTCAGACGTGCCCTCGGGCTTGGAGACGAAGCTAATGGAAGAAGCAATGGAGCTCAGGCTGTAGACGGAGATGGCGTCTGAGGCCAGGCTGTCTGGGCCCGTAGGAGAGAAGGGGGGATTTTGGCCAGGGAGCGGCCCAGGATTGGAGAGGGATTGGGCCGAGGCCAGTGATTCAAGCGAGGAGGAGCTGTCCAAGCTCAGGCGCTTGGGGAGTTCTGTGGAATCTGGAGAGGAATGGGACAGCAAATTAATTCTAAAGCAGCACGACTGGGGAAGACGGGTGTAAGGTCCTCCCACTCACAAGGGGCCCATGAAAGTCCCCACGACTGTCCTCTCTCAGAGGGCCCTTTGCTAGAACCCCCCACCTTTCTTAAGTTCTTCCCCCCCCCGTGATAAGGGGCGTCATTTGCTCTCCTGCGCCAAGTGCGGTTGCCCTGGGCAGTGTTGGGCTTCAGGGTTCGGGGGCTACAGCGGTTGCAGAGCTTCAGATACCAGCTGTGAAGCCCCACAGCAGGATGTGGCACTGCTTGTGGGAACCAGAAGCCCAGCAAAAGCCAAGGGACATGACCAGGCTGTGGCTCTGCCCTAGTGACTGCCCCCCCCCCCAGCCCAAGAGCTCTGAAAAGAAGCTGCTCTCCCCCAAGGCCCCCGTGCCCCCCCCCCCCGTCTCCTCAGGAAGACCCTCACCAAAAAGAGCCAGCAGGGTCTGGAGTGCAAAATGCATCGTCCGGCGGCTGGCCTGTTTCCCCGTCTTCAGAATGACTTCCTCCTGCCCGACCTCGCACAGGTCAAACCCTGCAAGCAGCAAAGCAGAGCCAGATGAGCCCCCTATGAGATTCCCCCCCCCCCCAACACAGGCCCTCTGCCTGTCTCCAGCCCAGGACAAGCTGTGGGAGCCTCTTGGGGAGCACAAGAAGAGAGGCCGGCCCTGCCCCCCCCCCACAGAATTCCCTGTCTCGTTCCAGAGACATTTGCCTACCAAGAGCGGCCAGGAACTCATGGCAGCCGGGCAGCCGCCAAAGCTGAACACTGATGGAGACTTGAATGGGGGCCAGTGTGAAATCTTGCTCCTTGTCTCCAACCTGGAGCTGCACTAAAACCTGATGGAGCTGAGGAGGAGGAGGAGGAGGAGAAGGAGTTGCCAGTCAGCCCATCCTCCTGCCCAATCCCCCAGCTTTGCCCCAGGAAAATACCGGGGAAGAAATGGGGGTGCAAAAGCAGCAAGGAAGAAAGGAGGAAGCCCTGCCCACCCAGCCCTGCCCCTCTGCTCAAGCAGGGAAGGGGCCCGGGGGATTCGGGGGGAGGGGGGATCCTGTACTCACCATTCCCACCATATTTTTAACAGCCTTTGGGGAGTAGAAAGGGCAGGCAGGCAGGCGGGGGGTGGGGAGGGGGTGGAAAAAGAGAGAAAGAGAAACATTTAGAGGTAGGCTGGAATGCAGGGCAGCAGCTCAATGATGCTTTGGAGCAGCAAGAGGGGGAGAGCGAAGCGTTTGCTCGGGGGCCGTGCCTGGAGCTGGGGCCTCCAGAGGCAGCCTGCCCCACTGCCACGAAGGCAGGCCAATACTTGCCTGGCTGATCAACTGCTCTCCCGTTTCAGAGGCGGTGATCAGCTTGCAGAGGGCCTGCAGGGCAGCATTGGGCAAACCTGCGAGGGGGAGGCAGAACTTGAAGGACCGTGAAGGTCGCTGCAGCCCAGGGTGCCCAAGGGGCCCAACCTTTACTCACCAAGCAAAGACTGGATGGTGCTGCTGCACTGCTGCAGCCGGTCCCCGGGGTCCGCCGTGGGGAAGAAGACAGCGGCTGGAAGCCCACTGGCCGGAGGGTCCAGGCGGAAGCCCACCGCCGTCAGCAGGGCCTGCCAGCCAGGGATGCCGCCCACTTTATTCTCCACGCTCTGCTGAGAGGTGTACATGGAGTTGTGCTGCCCACTGAGGATGCGCTGCAAGGACTTCTCCACCTAGGAGGGAGGCGAGGGCGTCAGCTGCCTGGGTGCTCCAGAGGCCCTTCCAGGGCACCCTGGTGGCTTCAAGCGACAGGTGGCCGAGTCTTTGACGCTCCTCACCAGATGCAGCAGGACCCGCAAAGCATCTCGTGCTCGCTCCGGGTGCTGTAGGATGTCAGTCAAGGCTTGCCCCACCAGGGAGGAAGGACTGTTGAGTTTCACGTCGCTGCCGATCAGCACAAAGCCTGTGGAGTGGAAAGGGGAGCCTTGGGGCACAGGACACGGGCAAAAGCTCTCCCTGTTCCGCTTGGCTGCCCTTGGTCCCTGCAGAGCTTCGCATTTCTGAGTACTTTTTATGCACCTCTTCTCACTCCGAGTCGCCTCGTAGCTGAACAAGGCAGCATTTTTAGGCACATAAAGTTACAGCGGCAAGGCCACTGCTGTCTATGGCAACCAGTGTCTCTCCCCCCCTCCCCCCCCGCGACTCCTAAGCCCCCAGGGGACCTCATAGCAGTCGCCTCCTCCTGCAAGACTGGGACTGGCTCCCCACAAGCCGTCCAAGACTTGTTAGCCCTTCCTCACCTGCCCAGTTGGAGGGGTGGGAAAACAGCGTGCTGCTCTGCAGCCTCTTCATCGCCTCCCCGAGGGCAGCGCTGGCCTTCAGGCCGTTCAGCAGGGCAGAGTAGAAGGTGTGCACAAAGGTCTTGGATGCCGCCACTGGGACTGGCCATAAGGAGACCAACACACAGAGGGCACCGGCAGCCAGGAAGGCCCGTGTCAGCCCCACCAGCCCATCCGCGGTGACCTTGCTGTTGGACTCTTGGTAGGAGCCCAGGAACACCAGCTTGACGGGCAAGCGAAGTTCCAGCACGTCGGCAGCTGTGAGCAGAAACTCCTGCAGTGGTGGGCAGTCGGAGATGCTTTCCACATCGCTTGCATCGTCCTGCATGCGCAGAGACTCTGGGATTGTGTAAGAGTTTCCGAAGGAGCCCTTGCGACCGGAGCTGATGCTCTCGGCATTGGGCGTCAGAACCAGAGCAGCCAGCTTCCAGGAGACGTGCGTAGCGAAATGTACACATTCAGCCTGTGCCAGGGCACTCATCACGGTCTCCTTGGTGGCTGCACTGCCCACCAGTGCCTGGCAGCCAAGCAGTTCTGATACCGCATAGGCCTCCTCTTCCGCAGAGGGCATGGGCCCCCACAGCCAGCGGTCCATCACGGAGGACGGCAGCTTCGGGTTGCCAATGACAGCGGCCGTGGAGGAGGAGCTGCCGTAAGCGGAGGAGTTCCTCTTGGCCTGGCCCTGGAAGAGAACCCTCATCCTCAGTGGGAAGAGCAGCAATACTGACGGTCCTTGCCTACCAGCCACTACTAGGAGAACTCCCTGGTCACGTGTAGCCGCCCTGCAAAGAGCTTCCTTGCCCCTTGGAAGGAAGCCGTGTCTGCTTGCTCTGCCCGGGCCCCTCTTGAGCTCTGTGCCCTGTTTGGAAGCCCCGTCTTTCCAGGAAGGTAAGAAACGGACGCAGGCGAGCCTAGGGTCTCCAGAGCCCTCTGAGGACGGAGGGGCCTCTTCCCTTGGCTCCCCCTTTGGAGCAGTGGCTACTGGGCAGACCAGCCTTACGGAAGAGGCAGAGCGGCCTGGGGCAAAATCCCACCAACAGGAGCAGGGGAAGAACCAAGGGAGCCTGTGACAGAGCGGGGTGTTCCCCTGGGGGCAGAAGACCCACGCTGCCCACCTTGGCACTGGCACTCAGGGCTTGGATGGAGGGCACCGCAATAAGGCTGAAGCGTTCGTAGAGATACTCGTTGGATGAGCTGCCCTTGAGGAGAGCAAAGGGGATGAGGTACAGCTCCCCCTCCAGGACAAGGACCAGCTGCCGGTGACGGCCCACTGGGCCACTGGAGTGCATCAGGCCCTGCGAAGGGAGGAGAGCTGAACGGGCGTTCAGGAAGGACCCTGCAACCCCCTCAACCGTATCTGAGCCACCGCCACGCCCTCCGAGTCCTCGCTCACCAGCTGTTTTGACTCTTTGTTGGGGATGATCCCCAAAACCTCCCCCTGGCTTCCTGGGGCTGTCAAGGGGCTTCCCTCCCTGCGAGGCGGATCCAGGCTGCCCCGAGTGCTGCAGCAACCCAGAAGCGCCCCTTTCCTGTGTCAGCCCAGGAGGAGGCAGCACGAGAGGCCGGGAAAGGTCTCACGGAGGACTCGTCCCCCCCCCCTCCAAAGTTTGCTCCTTCCAAAGCAGCCCTCCCTGCTTCTGCAGCTCTTCCTGAGCCCCTGCCCGTCTGGTTGCTCCCCACGGGAAAAACCTGGGCTCCGCAGGGCCCGTCTGGGGTTCAGCATCTGGGGCCCAGCTCACCCCTTCCAATGGCCCAATCAGCATGTCGTAGAGGACCCGGAGGGGCGACTTGCTGCAGGAGTCGGGCCGTCGAGGGAGGGAGGATGCCAGGCCCTCCTCCTTGGCTGTGGAGGAGGCAGGGCCAGCAAAGGGGTTGCTGGTGCTCTGGCAGCTCCTGCGGAGGGAGACAGAAGGCACGAAGGGGTGGGGGAGGCTAAGGAGGAGCTCCCCACCATGGGAGAGCCGAGCCTCCCCCCCCCCCCCCGCTCGCCTGAAGCCACAGAGGCAGCAGGCCGTCCATCTGGAGCGCACCCAGGCAGCCCCTCCCTGTTGGGGCTTGCTTTATCTCCAGTTGCCAGCCCCTCCCTCTCCCCCCAACCATCGGCCTGCAGCTCCGGCTCTGAAAGTGCAGCTACCAACACCTGGGATGAAATCCATCTCCCTGTCCTCCCTGACGGGACCCGGCAGATTCATTCAGCTAACAAGGTTGGTCCTCAGGTTTGCTGGGCGGGTGGGGGGAGGGAGTGGCACCCTCAGCATTGTCAGCACTGCTGCCTCCTTGGAGCGTTGGCGAGTCTCCCGAGCCAGGCAGGAATAGAGGCTGGGCCAGCCTTGCCTCCGCCCCCCCCCCCCGCTTCCCCTGCTGCTTTGGGTGAGCTGCCTTGTGCCAATAACATTCTGGGACCTCCCCACGTCCATCCCGAGGAGATGATCCCATTGAGGGAACTGGGCACCTCCCCTCTTTCCTGCAGGCCTCAGGCTTCCTCCCCCCCCCAAAAAAGTGTTTCAGGACGAGCCTCAGAGCAGAGCCCCCGTTTCCCCCGGAGGCTGCTGCAATGTCCGGGCAGCTCAGGGGAACCGGCTCTTGCCTTGTGGCCCTCCCTCCCTCCCCGACGGCCCCCACAGCCCCTGGGACACAAACCCCGTTCAGCCCCCTGGAGCTCACCTGTTGAAGAGGTTGTTCCTGCTCACCATCCTCAGGAAGCCAGTGGGGTCATTGGAAGAGTTCAGCTTGCCGCTCATCTCCTCGGGGGGCTGGTCCATCAGGTCTCCTGCTTCGCTCTCCGTCTCACTGCTGGCAAAGGGAAGAGACCTCAGTGGAAGCCAGCCGTGGGGTGGGGAGCGGTACGGACTCCGGTCTCTGCCCATCATCCACAGTAAGGCAAAGTCGGGGCCGGGGGTCGGAAGGCCCCAATAGATCCCTGCTAAACTCTGCCCTGCCCCGTTAAGGTTCCAAGGAGACCGCAGGGAGAGGCTCCCGAGAGCCTCATCCGGACGGTCCCTTCCAAGATGGGGGCGCCCTGCTGGGACTACAAGCGGGGAGGGGGAATCAACCGCCCAGGCCCCCCTGCCAGTTCTCTGGGATGGGAATCTTCCCTGTCCATTCAAAATCAAAGTCTCTCTTCCATCGGGGACCCCAGAGGTGCTTTTTTCTGGTTTTTCACTTCTAGTCCAAGGAGCTTCTTCCACTCTCCTCCTTCAGAGCTGAAAAGCTTCTTCCAAGAAAAGCCAGAAGCTCCAGGGGGCTCTTGAAAAGGGCCCCTTGGGGACAACCCTGACCCGGAGGACTGAGGGGGGAGGCTGTTTCACACGACAGTCTTGTTCTGGCGGCCCTGTCCTTCGGGCAGGACTTCAGGGGCCGCTGTGCTTGGAGCCCCAGCCAGGATGGTGGAGGAGGCCGCCCTGCTCCCAAGGTAGATGGGAGGGAGCAGACAGGCCCTTGGTGGAAGGGGACCAGCCTCTGCTCTGACTGACAAGCCCTGGGCTTAATGGACCAGCCTTCGTTCGCCCGCTGCCCCTGAAGGCCCAGGCTCGGCATCTCCTCCACTGCTCAAACGCCCTCTGAGTCCAGGAAGCTGACTTCCCACCTCTGGCACGCGGACATCTGCTTGCCTCTGGGGGAGGGGAGGTGCCGTCCGTTTGCGACAGGAATCCCACTCGGACCCCACGCCTGCAGGGACAGGCACTCACCTCACAAAATGGGGGTCCACCCCCAGGGCTTCTCGTACGCTGGAGCTGAGCTGCTCCAGTGCTGAGCTGGCGAGTGACTGCAGGCCCGAGCTCCTGTCTTGCAAGTCTCCCGAGTGCCCAGCTGAGCCCTCCCCCAGGTAGCATTCGTGGAACTTCAGGATCCCTGAAAGCAGAGAGCAGAGCAACTGCAGGGAGACTCCACAGGCAGAATCCTGACAGGCTCCCCAGCACAGCAAAGGTTGCCAGGCAAAACCCTCGGCGAGAACAAGAAGATGGCCAGAGATATGCACCTCCACCCCCCCCCCCCATCCAGAAGCAGCAGACTCTTCTTAGACACTGGAGAAGCCGGAGGGGGGAGAGCAGCATGGCCCCTCCCAGGAAGAGCATGTGCCCAGCCTCCAACTCTACCTGCCCCTGGAGCCAAGAGCCAAGAGTACAGGTATCCCGCTGCCAGTGAGAAGTAGAGGACCAGCCCCCTCTGGCCATTCACTGTCTCCAGGACCTGATCCACCGTCACAGGGGAGTAAGGGTCAGAATCCTGCTGCCCGGTCTGACGCTCCACCAGCAGGTCAGCAAAGGCCCTTGTCCGACCTCTTTCGGCCACCGCCAACGCCTCATCATGATGGCCTGCAAAAGTGCCCCCATGCCCCCCGGTGACATTTCAGCTTTGGCCCAGGAAGGGGGGGGAGCTACAGACCAGCCGCTTCTCAGGCACCAGCTGATTTTGCCTGTTCCCCCCACCCCCTTTAAGCCAATGCCAGCAAGACTGCACAGATGCCGACCCATAGCTGCCCCGAGCACGTGCCGAAGTCGCCCCACCCAACCCCCCTTTCCCCCTCCCGCAAAATCCACCCTCCTCTTACCCAGCGTAACCAGCACCCGTTGCAGGGCCTGATAGGAAGAGGTCTGCAGGTCAAACAGCGAGAGCTTGTAGTCGATGCTCAGCCGCGCTTCGTGCCGGATGGTCTCAAAGAGGGCCGACGCCCGGTAGAGCTGCGAGAGGAAGCAACGCCGGGGGTCAGTCTCTGCCGCTCAGCCAAGGACAGCGGTGTCCCCATAGGCGCCCACTGCCCACCTGATGCTGAGCCTCTTCCAGGTTTCCACTCGCCCAAAGCGAAAGGCCCAAGCCGTGGCGGATCCTGGCTTCGTCCTCCCTGCGCCCCAGCTGCTCAGCCAGCCTCAGCCCTGCAGGAGGGAGGAGGGGGGATCTGAGGGCCCACCGGCCTCTTGCTGCGCTCTGGTTCGCCACCAGATTCCCCTCCTTTCTTCACATCTCTTCGCCAACCTCTCCCAGAAGGTGGCTCCATTTGCCCATCCCCCCACCACTGAGGAGGACTCTGCTCTCCCCCCCCCCAGCCCTTCCCCATCCAAGGAGAGGCATTTCCCCTGGGAGCCACGTCCCGCCTCCAGCGTGTCCTGGCTGCAGGCCTTGCGTGGCTACTCACCTTCCTGCAGATACATCACCGCCTGGGGGTAGTTCAGCAAGGCGTGGTGCGTCCTGCCCAGGCTGCTGTAGGAGGCAGTTTTTGCCGCCAGGTCATTCAGCTGGGCTGCGATGCTGAGGTGCTGCTCCTGGTAGACCACGGCTCTCTCGTAAGTGCCCAGAGACTCGTAGGTCAGGCCCAGGTTGCCATACGCCCGGCCTTGGCAAGCCGGGTTGTTAGTTTCCTCTGCAATCCTGAGGTCCATCTGGTGGTACTGGAGGGCCGTGTCGTATTCTGCCATTTGCTGGTAGACATTGCCCAAGCCGCAAGCTGCATTGCCCTCCAGGGCCTGGTCCTTCATATCCTGTGCGATGCCCAACTGGCGCTCGAGGCAGGAGATAGCCTGTTCGAAGTTGCCCAGCTGGCTGTGCAGAGTGCCCAATTCGCCGTATGCCTGGGCTTTATCAAAGGCTTCTCCAAGCTCATGGGCCACCACAAGCCTTTTCTCGAAGCAAACCAGGGCCTGCTGCAGGTTGCCCATTGCCCTATGGGAAGGCAATGCCAGGGTTACCCTTCTTTTGCCCCCCTCCCCCCGCATGAGAGAGCCGCCCTTCGTAGCAACAGCTGCTCATGCTGCATGCCCGGGCTACCCAAACCTAGCAGTGGGGCACAGCAAGATCAACAGAGCCGCTCTGCCAACCTCATCTCTCTCCCCCTTCCTCTACCCTCAGCGTGTTCATGAGAACTCCCCCTCACCTGTGCCCGCTGCCTAGGCCCCGATAGGCCTTCGCCTGGTCCTGCATGCGGCTGAGGCTCTGAGCAACGGACAGGTACTGGTCGTAATACTTGATGGCTTCCTCGTAGTCCCCCAGTGCTTCGTAGCAGTCGCCCAAATTGCCAAAGGCCCGGCCTCTGTCCAGCACGGCCTCGCTCCCGCTCAGCTGCTGCAGGGTGGCCAGCTGCTGCTCAAAGAAGCCAATGGCCTCCTCCGTGGCATTCATGTTCATTTTGGTGATGCCCATATTGCCGTAGACCTGGGCTTCGATGCCGGGATCCTTCAGCTTCTGGCCCACCTCCAGCTGCTCCTGGTAACCCTTGAAGGCCATGGTGTACTTGCCCAAGGCCATGTAGACCGCCGCCAGGTGCCCATGCGCCCGGCATTCCCCCAGCATCTCGCCCAGCTCTTGATACACCTCCAGTTCCTGCGTGTGGTAGCCCAGGGCCTTGTCGTACTTCTGCAGCAGACGGTAGGCTGAGCCGAGAGCCGCGTAGGCGCTGGCCTCCAGCTTCCTGTCTGTGGCCTGATGGGCGAGGCTGAGCTGCTGCTCGTAGAGCCTGACGGCGCTGCCCACGTCTCTCTTGCAGATGGCAATGTCCCCCAGGTTGCCCAGGGCTCGGAACTTGGCCTGAGGGTTGCTGAGGGACTGGGCGAGGGACAGCAGGTACTTCTGGCACTCCTCCGCTTCAGAGAAGTGGCCCAGGGCCTTGAAGGCCAGGCCCAGGTTGCAGTAGGCCTTGGCCTGGCTGAGCTTGTCATGCAGGTCCTTGGCCAGGGCCAGGTCTTGCTCGTAGTACTTGACGGCTTCCTCGTAGTTGCCCAGGCAGTACTGGGCATAGCCTAGGTTGTGGCAGATTTTGCCTTCGCTCTCCATGTCCTGCAGCTCCGGGGAGAGCTGCAGGTATCGCTCGTAGTATGGGGCTGCCTGGGCGAACTCTCCCCGGGAGCAGTGGAAGTTCCCCAGGTTGCCCAGCGCCCGGGCCTCACTCTGGACGTCCCGCAGCTCCCGGGCAATGTTGAGGTGGTTCTGGTAGTGCTGGAGTGCCCGGTCGTGGGCCCCCAGAGCTTGGTAGGCTACAGCCAGGTTGCCATGAGTGGAGGCCTGGGAGGCCCGATCGTTCACCTCCATGGAGATCTGCAGCTCCTGACGATGATACTTGACAGCACAGTCAAACATGCCCAGAGCATTGTAGGCATTGCCCATGTTGCCGTAGGCCCTCCCCTGGGCCGCGTAGTCGTTCAGCTCCTGTGCAATGGAGAGGTGCCCCTTGTGCAGCTTCAGGGCCATCTCGTAGTCCCCCTTTATCTGGTGGATGATCCCTGCAAGGAGCAGCAAAGAGCAGCGTCTGTCCGGAGCCCACATGCGCCCAGGCCAAGAGGCAGCTGAAAAAGCGGGACTCTGCCAGCCCAGGAGGAAAAGACACAGCCCAGCTGGGAATCTCCTGCACCCGACCCACCAGATCCCCAGTAGAATAACTTGGCAGCTGGTGGCCCTACATGCCTCTTAGCAGCTGGGAGCAGTTCAGCCAGCGCCCCCTGCCCCTTCCCTCTCTGGTCTGAGAGAGAGAGAGAGAGAGCAAGGGAGCACAGGCAGCCTCTGGAGGCAGAGCGGGAGGCAAACGAACAGCTAGTTCCCCGGAACCAGCCTCTTGGGCCCCAACATCCCACAGGAACTTGGGATCACATCTGCGTGCTGAGGGAGCCATGCAAAGCGGCTGTCACAGCCAGGGGGAAAGGGATCTCTTAGGCTTGAAGGAGAGAAGGGGGGAGGGAGTCCTTCTCCTTGGGCCGCCTAGCCTTACCCGGCTTCTGGTCTTACAGAGTGCAGGCCTGCACGCACACGCCCGAGCCTCAGGACAACCGCACTGCTCCTTTGAGAGGTGTACGCACCATCACAGAGCATGTGCAAAAGGATTCCCCCCCCCCCCGAGGCAGCTGGAGAGGAAATCCTTTTGAAGGAGGCCGCAGGGCCTTTCGTTCCTGGCATAAAGACAGCCGGAATTGATGTCAGGAAGGAAAGGCAGCAGAGGAACCTGTTCTGCGCTTCTCCCCTCTGCCTTCCCAAGAGAAGTCCCTGCTGCCCTCTTGCACTGCGTAGCTTCAGTCCTGAGTCTCCCCCAAGCTGAGTCCCGGGGTGCCCACTGAAATTGCCATGGTGCTTTGTGGCCGTACCCACACAGGTCCCCACAGATACCTAGCCCCGGGACCCTGCCCGAGCTGTATGCCTGGTTTGTGGGCTCTCTACTATTGTTTCAGCAAAGGAGAGGAAGGGCACCATCCGGAGCCTTGGCATGCAGCTCGGAGTTTGAATCTTAGCCGAGGGAATTTCTCCTTCAAACTGACAAGGCTAAGCCTGGGGGGTTGGGGGAAGGGAGCAAGAAACCCAACTTGGGTGGAAGCCAAGGCGGCTGAGCCACCACCGCCTGCTGCACAGCTCTGTTCAAAGACCCCTCCGTACCCAGAGGGCCCTGTGCCAGGCTGCCAAGAGGGAGGCTCGATCAGCTGCCTGAGGAGGGGTCCTGGCTGATCATGCAGGCTGAGGCTCTGGCACGGGGGGGGTGGTGGTGGCCTAGGAAAGCTCGTTCTGAAAGGATCCTCTTACCTAGATTGGAAGAGGCACGGCCCTCTGCAGCTCGATCCTGAAGGCTCTCTGCGATGTGCAGCTGCTCCTCGTGATACTGTTTGGCCCGCTCCAGGTCCTGCATGCAGCGGGCAGCGTGACCGAGCCCAGCGTACGCTCGCATCTCAATAGGCTTCTCCTCCAGCTCCTGGGCCAGCTCCAAGACATGGTTGTGGTAAGACATGGCCTTGTCAAAGTTGCGGTGATAGTGATAGGCGCTGCCCAGGTTGCTGTAGGCCCGGGCCTCCTCCCGCTTGTTGCCGAGGGCCTTGGCAATCCTCAGGTGCTGCTCGTGGCACTGCACAGCATTCTCAAAGTCCCCCATGGCGATGTAGACAGCCCCCATGTTGCCCAGTTCCCGTGCTTCAGAGAGGTCCTCTTTGCCTTGCTTGGCGAGAAGGACACACTGCTTGTGGCTGGCCAAGGCGTTGGGGTAGTCCCCGATGGCAGTGTAGACGTGGCCAAGGCTGCTGAGGGCGGAGGAGGCAGCCTGCAGGGAAGAGCCAAGAGGGGCCTCAGGGAGCTGCAGAAGGCGGCGGTGGCAGCCCTCAAGGCACACCCGAACGCCCTGATAACTGAGGCACGAGCCCCTGAGGGCCACCTGCTCACGGAGATACAAGGAGGACCACTCTGGAACTTGGGAGCCCAGGCACAGAGCCCCCAAGAGTTGCCCACACGGACACAGGTCTTGTGGAAACCACCTTGAGCAGGGCTGCCAGCCTCCTGGCACAGCTACCTGGCCCACTACGGCAACCCAGGTAGAGAGGAAGAACAGGCAAAGAGGCCTCTGCCACCGCCTGTGGTTGTCCCACCCAGGGACCCTCCCCCCTTCCGTAGCTCTGAGTCATCCGTGTGTCTATTGGAAATGCTGCTCCTGGTTCAGGCTCCCTGTGGCTGTGAGCTCTGCCATTTATGCAGCAGACCCTTCGGGGGGAGCTGTTCACCATTTAGTACCCTCGCTTCGTTTGAGGCCCTCCCCACTCCCAGCATCTGTTTCTGGGCTATCTTCCAATGTGGTCTCAGCTGGTAGCCCATGCAAGCACCACCCCAGAGGCAATCGGGCAAGCCTCCTGGGCAAGGCCATTGCAGAGCCACGCAAGAGGCAAGAGGCGGTGTCCCCGGGTGGGCCAGCCCCCTCCCAAGGAACACGCTGGGCTTCTCTCCTGGGCAGTTGGGGAGCTGCTGGAATGGGGCGCCTGGTATCACGCTCCAGCTTCCCCAAAGGGTGAGAGTTTGGCTGTGTGTTGACAATGGATCTTACTTGTAAACCCAGAGGAATCATCAATGGAAAGAAGACGATGATTGGGCAGTACCCTGCTTCACCAGTGAGCGAAAGATGCCAACAACTAACCCTGATCTTCCTCCTCGCCAAGGAGGCCATGTTGCTCGGCACCTCTGCACAAGAGGTAGCTGGTCGTCTTCCCAGCACCCATGTCAGGGCTGGCACTGCTGTGGGATTCCTGGCCAGTGGGTTCCCAGGTTACCTGAACTCTTCTGCCAGGCTGCCTTCACCAAGCCCGATGCAGATTTGGCATTCCAAGGCCAGCTCCGGCTTTCCAAAGCTCTGCGGTGCCGCCTTTTTCACCGCAAAGAGAGACCCCTCAACGCTCCCCCTGTGCCTCTGCCTTCCTCTCCTACCTCTCTGTCCTTGAGCTTCATGGCAAGCACCAGCTGATGTCTGTGGTTAGTCAAGGCCTCCCGGTAATTTCCCTTGGAGAAGAAAGCAGAGCCCAGGTTGCCGTGAGCGCGGCATTCGCCCATCTGGTCACCTGGAGGAGAAGCAGGCAAAGCCGAGGGTGAGCTGGGAGGTGCGTTCAGAAGGCTGCCGGGTAAACTCCATCCCCTGGTTCAGCCTGGGGCAACAAGAAGGGGTGCTACCTACGTCCCCGACCATCTTTCTGGGTCCTCCCCAAGCCCCTTTGCTTGTCCTGGCAGGCCCACCGTCTCTGCTACAGTGCTGCCTGGGGATGAGCCCTGGGCGTGACTTCCTAGCACCCAGAAAGCAACCCTCCTTGTGGCAACGCACAAAGAGACCCCTGAACGTCCTGGGGAGAAGGAAGGGAACCCGCGCCAACCCATCACCAGCCATCAGGCCCCGGTGGCACTGCCCTCCCGCCCACACACGGCTGCGTCAGGTGGGCTACCTAAGGTCTTGGCAACGTCCAGGTCCTGCTGCATGTAGCCCGAGCTCTTCTCGGTGTTGCCCAGAGACCAGTAGGCGCTGCTCAGGGCAGAGAAGACGGAGCCCCTCAGTTTCAAGCTGCAGGTGCCAATTTTCAAGGCCGCTTCCAGAACCACCACAGAGGCACCGTGATGGCCGGCTGTCAGCAGCTCCTGCCCAATGACGGAGACCACCACAAAGGGGCTCTTGTCCAGCTTCATCCTCTGCAGCTGCTGGTACGTTGGCTCCAGGGACTCTTAAGGGAAAAGCAGAGGCCAGTTCGCACCACTGGGATGGGAACCTAGGATCCGGTTCCCCAAACCCCCCAACCACACAGCCCGTGTTCCAAAGTCAGGGGAGCAGCCACCCAAGACGAGGGGGTCCTGTGGGCCTTCCAACGCTTCCCCTCCTCCACCCTGCCCGGAGAGCCCCCTCTTACCTCGCATGGGAGACTTCATGGCAGCTTCCACCATGCCCACCAGGAGCTGCAGGCTCTTGGGATCTTGAGCCAAGCCGGAGGCAAACGCTGCCAAAGCATCGGCATGGCGCCCAAGATACTGGAGGGCAACCCCCTGCCGGAAGTAGGCCTGCAAGAACATGAGCAGAGATCAGCTGGGGAGCCTGAAGCGGAAGGGCTGGCACCTGGGGAGAGGTTCTTGCCGTTGTGCCAGCACGTTCGAGGCCTCATGCCTTAGAGCTGCACTGCTGTCCTGCAACAGCCCCCCCCCCGCCCCGTCCTATAGACCCCCCGTGCTTGTCATCCAGGCTGGATGCTTGGATGCCGGGCGGGTCAGCCGAAGTCTACCTGACAGCAATGAGCCCACATGGACCTCTCCCCTCCAGGCGGTTCTTGGGTCAGAAGCTTCCAAATAGGTCTTTTCATCTACTTTTGGGGAAAGGTGAGTTCCAGGTGACAAACCCCCCCCTCCACTTGCAACTCCCCCATGCCAGCGAGAAGGCATTTCAGCAGAGAGGACTGGCAGACTACCAAGCTGTTTAATGTAGCGTCGTGCTGAAGTGTCAAGACAAGCTAAACAAATAAATGGAGGTAGAAAAATTTACAAGAGAGAAACGTGCAAATTCCTGCTCGCAACCATCCAAAGAAGCTTAATTCCACACACTGTGCAGGGGGCAAAGCCGGCAGAAAGGGGCAAGGCTGGGAAGAGCAGAAACTCTCCAGCACAGAGGCTGACCGCCGCCACTGCTGCTTGCTGCTGTCCCAAGATGGCACCTGGCTGAGGAGGGGCAGAACACCCAACCTGAGGGCCGGAAGGGAGCCCGAACCCCTGCCCGGGGCAGAAATCCTCCTGCCACCCCAGACCAATGGCTCCCCGGCCTTCCCTCAGGTGGAGCCTTGCGACTCAGGCTCCTCCACTGCTTCGGCTTCCCACCGCCAGGAAATCCCTCCTCCTCCTCCTCCTCCTCGTTTCAAGCTTGGCTCCGTCTCTGTGAAGCTTCCAGTCAGCAGATTTATCTCTGCTTTCAGGCCCTGGGAATCCCCAGACCTTCAAGGGTTGGCCGGTTCGGCAGGAAATCCGTCTCAGTGACTTTGTGCCAGCCCCTCTCTCTGCCCCCCCCCCACCTCACAGGACTGTCACCTTGAGTTATTTATAAAAAAACGATAAAGGCGGGATGGAAATAAAGAGAACTAAGGGGACCATGTAGCACAAAGGAGCCTTTGCTCTATGGAGAGGCAGCCTCTGCTGGGCTCCACAGAGGCTCTGGGAAAATAGGGTCTTTGCTGGATTCAGCTACAAGTAATTAAATTTATTCCAAGAGGTCTGATCTATAAAAGGAGCTACCACAGCAATTACCAGGGCTCCCATTATGCTGGCCAGTCTGGCATCGGCTGCATCTGAGGTCAATTTGAAGGGAAGCTGCTTGTTCTCCCAGGGAAATTACAATAACTCAGCCTTTCTTTCTTTCTTTCTTTCCCAAGAGCTGCCCCTGAGCGCTGGTCTCCCCCTGCAAGGATGGCGCTTCACCCAGAAGGTAGCCGGCCCGTCGCCTCCTCTTAGGCATTCACTCCAAAACCCTTCAAGGCTGCACTCTGACCAGCTACCCGCACACAGGCACACCGAGTGGGGGAACGCGGCAGAAGAGTCCACCACCTTGCAGAGCCACAGAGCCTCACACTCAGTTCAGGAGCACAAGTGCGATTTTATCAGCACCCTCCTAGAAACACTGGTGTAATTTCAGGGTTGCCTGCCCTGCAGCTGCACCCTCTTTGCCCAGCTCCCCCCCCCACCTGGCCTGGCCTTGGAGGGTGGAAACAAAGCTTCCCCCACAAGGATCGGAGCATCCCACGGAAGAGGAGGGAGCCCTTCTTTCTGCCGGGGGACAAACGTGCCCTTCTGCCACAGGGGTGTGGGTGGGCGCGCTCATTTGCCCTGGGCAGCCCGTTCTCATCTGCCAGACCGCAGGGGGTAGAGGGGTGCAAGACCCCCAATGCAGCAGACGGCAGTGCCCGAGACGGAGCTCCTTGGGGACCCTCTCCTTGCTCTTCTGGAGAGTCCAGGGTCACTGCCATTAACTCATTCACGTATACCAAGTAGGGGGGGGGGGAACAGGCCTGCCTGCCCTTTGCCCACTGGGTGAGAGGCCAGGTTCCATGTCAGGAACGAGGGAAGGGTCCAAGCAACGTCTTTTCCTGGTTTCCTTCTGGGGAGGCTCAAGTGTTACCACAAACAGCCCAAACAGAAAAACGACACAATAAACCTGCAGATGCTGCTGGAGGCAAAATGACCTATGTTTAAAAAAAAAAAAAAATCAACCCTGCTCGGTTTCAGAAATATTCTGTGCAGGGCTTCCCTCGGATGCATATATACAGGTGCCACGTAAGGCATCCTTTATTTTGCAAATGGGGAACATTTTAAGCTCTGCTATTTTGATCCAGAGCCGTGCCACAAAATCCGGTTAGACACAGAATTGTGACGTCCGTCCCCCAAAGGAATCGCCACCTCCATTTTCATCGCCAGGGACCGACTGCCGCCACTTCTTTTCCGAAGAGCAGTCCAAGCCGTGCAAGCAAGGTCAGGTCACCCAGGACTGCAGGAGGTGCCAGTGCCAGTTTTGCCTTCCTTCCCAGCAAGTGTGCCAAGCTGAGCAAAATACCAAGGAGCTGCACAGTTCTGTTCTCTGGCCAGAGAGAAAACGGGCCAGCCCCAAGGAGGGAGGGAGGCTTTCCTAGGAGGAAGTGCTCTGCCCGTATCCTTCTGCGGCTCCTGAGCCGGCCTTCTGCTCCTAAAAAGCACCAGGCAGAAGCGGGGACTGTTGTGGTGCTGGGGACTTGGAACAGGCATGCCTGGCTAGTTTGGCTCCAGCAAAAGATGCAGAGCAGATAGCAATAGCAATAGCAATAGCAATAGCAGTAGACTTATATACCGCTTCATAGGCCTTTCAGGCCTCTCTAAGCGGTTTACAGAGAGTCAGCATATTGCCCCCAACAATCTGGGTCCTCATTTTACCCACCTCGGAAGGATGGAAGGCTGAGTCAACCCTGAGCCGGTGAGATTTGAACCGCTGACCTGCTGATCTAGCAGTAGCCTGCAGTGCTGCATTTAACCACTGTGCCACCTTGGCTCTTATGGGGAGAAGAGGGTGCCAGTAACCCAGGTGAGTGGAGTTCTGCACAGGGAGGCTCTCCTGACGCAGACCTGCCATCCTCCTCCTCCTCCTCGCCAGATCTCCGATCAGAAGAGCACCGGGCCTTCCAGCCATGCAAATAGACCTTTGGCACCTCTCTGGGGCCACCCACTCGGGTTCTCCAAACCACTCTGCCCAGGGCTGTTCCCACCTGGGGTCCTGAGAGGCAGAGCCGTCAGGTCACAGTGGACGGCAGAGCGCTCTCCTCCTCGGGCTCCTGCCCAAACCCACGGCCCCTCTTCCAACTGCAGGCTCAGCCTTTCTCTTCCTCCTCTCTGAAAGGAAACCAAACCACCCGGCTGCTGTGGACCTCTGGGACGGAAACCACCGCAAAATCCTGAAGCTGGGCCCTGGAGGTGATTCCCCCCTAATTAGCGCAGTTCCATGGGATGCCGTGGAGGAAAGTGCGTCAGGTTTGGAGCAAAGCTCCTGAAGCAATTCCCTGCAATTGATGGGGAAGGAAATGCTGAGAGGGAGGAAGCCCGGCGCACAAGGCCGGCTGCACAAGGCTGCCAGGTTCTCTGCTGCATGTCAAGATCACTCCTCTCAAGAGGAGGCAGGACGGTTCCCAGCTCTGGCCGTTGCTGCCTGCAAACACGAGAACAATTCTTTCCAAATAGAAGGACGTCAACAGGAAAAGGTCAACACCGTCTCTCATAGGGAGGACGGGAAATGTTGCCAGCCTCCCGCCCTGGGCTCATTTCCTCGTTTCCATACCGGGGGGGGGGGGGGGCAGGGCAGGTTCTGCCTCTGAGCCCTCAGAGGCTCCAATTGGAAAGTCTTCGTGAGGGTCACCGGGACATGAAAGGATTGTAGCCTCCTGAGCCGGTCATTCAAACTGGTTCAGAAGATGGAAGGGGGGAGCCCAATTTTGCTACCTCTGTCTTGGAAGGACAATAGTTGCTTCTCAGTGTGGTGCTAAAGGCCCATTTTGTTATTCTGGAATGAGGAAAGGTCTCCCTCTCTCCTACACTTTCAGGGGGGGGGGGGGAAGGAGGGCATAGCCACTCCTGTCAGCAGCATTGCAAACTGGTGGTATTGATCGTACAGAATTGGGGATGGAAGAAAATAAGAGCTTGGACGTACCAGATTTCTTACAGGGCAGAGACTATGAGCCACAAATCAGCTGGGCTAATTTAACCTGCCTTTGAAAAACAGAAATGCTGAGCTGAGAAAGAGCCTCCTCCTCCTCCCCCTATTGCTTGACCCAAATTTTCAGCTGCAGGATACAAACACATTGAAGGTAGGTTCTTGCACCCCTTCCTCGATCTGTGCTTCGTAGTAACCAATGGAGATCCTGGGGGGGGGGGGGGGTGTGCCTTGCCAGGAGGCAACACCACGAAGGAGAGAGTAGCAGGAACTACAGGAGGGAGGGGTGGGGACATTCCACCCACACTCCAAGGACACCTCTTTTCTTTCAAAAACTGGAAACGTCCCCAGAAGTTGGAGCCTCCTCTATGCTCAACTGCTCATGTTCAAGATTCGTACCCTCACCACCCTCCAGACCTTCCGCACAGCCCTTAAAATCTGGCTATCCCGTCAGGCCTGGGGCTAAAGACTGTAACCCACCTGAATGGTATGAATGTTGTGCTTTTAATTATGTATTGTTCTTACGTGTTAAATGTTTGTTCCCCCCCCCCCTTGAGTTGTAAGCCGCCCTGAGTCCCCCCAGGGAAAAGGGCGGCATATAAATAAACTTTCATAACTCATAACTCATAACTCAAGCTATGCACGTGAGTACACCTCCATTAAGCCTCTGGCACTCTTGTTCACTGCTGGAGGGAGGGAAAGAGGGAGGGAGGGAGGGAGGATGGAAGGAAGGAAGGAAGGATGGAAGGAAGGAAGGAAGGAAGGAAGGAAGGTGTCAGCTGACAGAAGGAAGGAAGGAAGGAAGTTCTGCTAGCTGCTCAGAATTCTCCAGGCTGCATAGCAAGGCAGCGTCAAGATGCTTTGCTTCCTGCCTCCCAACCACCACCAAGAAGGTCCCGAGAGAGATCTAGTTCCCCCCAGTCAAAAGCAAGCAGCAGCCAAGGGGCAGCTAGGGATCCTTCCATAGATTTCGGCTCTGGATTTCTGATGGCTAATTACTGGCGATGTGCTACTTGCAAACATTTCTGCCAGAGTCCCAGGCGTCACACAGGTCTCTCTTTCACCAACAGGGGCCCAGCAACAGCCACCCTCCAATGCCCACTCTCAGCCCAAACTCCTGGGTGGCAGAGAAGTGTTTCAGCAAGAGACCGTGCCCCAGAATCAGCTTGTCATCAGCACCTGTGGAACAGGCATCCTGGACACCAATGTTTGGAGAATGCTGGATGGGCTTGTTATGGGAGCTGCAGATCGGAGAAGTTCCATCAAAAGTGAAACTGGGGCACTGCTTCAAGTTTTGAAATCACCACAAGGTACCCATATGAATACTGGGGGGAGGGGGGGGGCTCCAACCTAACTGTTTCAGCAAAAACCAACCCAGGGCTATTAGACAATGCCAAGACCATCCCTCCCAGGACAGTCAGCTCCCCAAAACGGGCACAGGCTCTAGGGAATTGCACCCAGCCGCACAGGTTGGCTTCCAGGTGGGCATGACAGGATGATCTGGATGTTTCCTGAAGTCTGGCTCCAAGAAGACAAAAAGTAATTCCCTCTTTTCCTCTTACGCCCATAGAAAACATAAAATTAATCAGGTAAACCCGTCAAAGGTCAGAGCAAACCACCCAGAAAGTGTTTCAAAGGGTTTTTTTCAAAGGCAACTGGACTGTTTTCTCCTTGGAGGATAAGCGAAGGTATATATATATATATGTATGGAGGTGTATGGCTAGATATATATATTTTCTTTTGAGAACAGGGAACTGAATTTCATTTTTAAGGTGTGCCAGTGTGCTCCCAGCGTAAAAAATGACAATAAACGTTATCCTAATCCCAACTTCTTCCTCGAGGAAAAAATAGCGCCGTTTCCTTTGGAAAAAACCGAAACCGTTGAGGGAATGAGGGCCTGGATGACTGAGAGATAAACCCAGAAAGAGCCAGAGCGCAGCTGGCCCAACGGGCACCCCGACCGACGACGGCTAAGCAGCGTGCCCAACAGCGCAGGGAAGGCTGCCACCAACGCAGAGGACCGGCTTGCTTGCCTCCTCCGGCTCCGGGCAGGTCAGCGCACAGGACCCGCAGCCCGCCCGGCCACCCACCTTCCGACGGCACCTGCGGCGCTGTCCAGTCGCTTCCCCGGCCGCGCCAGCCGAGCAGGAGGGAAGCGGCTCCGATTGCACAAGCCCCGGCGGAAAGCGAGGCGCCTCCCCCGAGCTGGAGGAGGAGGAGGACCCGAAGGCTGACAGGAGCACCGCCACCGGCCCCCAGCGCGGCTCTCCCTTGCCCACCTCTGGCTCCGTCGGCGGAAACCGGCTCGGGCGACTAACAAAGGCGGCGCAGCCCAGACGCCGCAGAAGCCGCCCGGGAAACAGGCGCGCCAGCCGCGGCCGCCGCGGGACGGCCCGGCTGCGGCGCTGGCAACAAAGCGGCCTTATAAGGCGAAGGCCCGGAGCCGCCGGGCGGAGGGGCGGCGGGCGGGCGGGCTCACCTTCTTCCGGGGCTGCCATTTCATCATATTTGTGGAGCGCGGGGCTGGGGCATCAAGGCGCGGCGGGGGCAGGCGCAGGCTCGCCAGGGCCGCCGCTCATGCCGCCGCCCGCCGCTCAGGGCAGCAGCGCCCCCGGCAGCGGCAGCAGCGCGCCCGCCCAGCACCTCCCAGCCCGCCGCCGCGCCCCCTTCCCGCCCGCAGGCTGCCGCTGCTCGGTCGGCACGGGAGGCGGAGGGAGCGGCGCGCGGGAGCGGCGGCCGGGCGCCTGGCAGGCTGGGCAGCCGGAGCGCGACCAGAGGGAGCTCCGCGGCTCCCCGCCGCCGCCGCCGCCGCCTCTTGGCTCGGCCGCGCCTCCTCCCTCCGCCGCACTAATGACTTCCTCCGCCCGCCCCCCGCCGCCCAGGCAAGCAGCCTCTTTCGGCCCCGCTCCGGAGCCGCCCGGCCCTAGCGCCCGCCGCTCCCCGGCTCGCAGCCTGGCGAGAGCAGGGGCGCTGCTGCTCTGGGTCCTCAGGGGCTGCTCCGCCGATGGACGGCCGAAGCGTCGGCACGGAGAGTCCATCCTCTCTGGGCCGCTGTGCGCGGATCTCCTCAAAGCCCCTCCGGGGCAGAAAGCTCCGCTCCCGCAAGGCTCCCCCTGAGCCGATCAATGGAAGCCCCCGCGGCCTCTGGGAGCCACTCCTGGTGGTCGAGCAAGGGGCCCTTTCTCTCTCCTGCTTCCAAGCCCTCTTAGCCCGGAGCTCAGCTCCTGAAGTTGCCCTGCCTTCTTCTTCCAGAGCCTTTGCCCCAACTCGGGTTGGCCTTCCCGGTTGACCTTCCAGCCAAGAAGCTTCCCAACTGAGCTGTGCCCAGAAGGGCCACACCAGCACAATCCCACCCCTCCCGGCATCTCCCTTCTCTTGCCACAACTCTCTTGTGACCTTTCCTTTCCAGGGCAGCAAAGGGGCTCTTGGCGAAAGTATTTGACCGGCAGCAAAAAAAGGTGGCCTGTAAAGGCTGCTTTAGGCCAAAGCCAAAGGTTAAGATGTCTCAGGGTCAGTCCCTTTCTCTTAGCCTCGGAAGAAGGCCACAATGGCAACCCCCCCCCCCCCGGGCCCATATCATTTGGAAGCAGCAAACTGGACTTAAAGGACTTTCAAGGTGTGGGCAAACCGAAGGCTGGGTTTTCAGACCAATTCAAGGCTAACGGCACCAAGCAAATTCTTCTGGGTGACTACTTCAAAAAATGGTATTCCCCCTCCCCCATGCCTCCACCATCGATGCCTCCACCCACCCCCCAAAAAACAGACTCCCACACATCCTTGATCAACTGTATGCTACGAAGGGAGGGGCAGCACAGCCCACAGCCCCACCCCCATCTACTGGACTGAACACAACTCCCGCAACACCTCAACAACCGACCTCTGGGGCCAAAGCGGAAGGACCCAGTCACGGTTTTGAATTTTCTTCAGCCAAGAGAGAGGCAGAGCAAGGAGCAGCACCTGTGCTGAGAGCACAACAGAAACCCCACCGGCAGGTTAAGGGAGGGGGTCTTCACCTGCTGCCGCCTTTCTCCTGAAAAAGCTGCTGCTGCTCCCTGACTCGGCCTCACGCCAGCCATTTCCACCTTAACCAGTTTTCCCCACAAACAAAATAGTTCCCACCCCAATTCAAACCCTGTATTTGAGGCAGGGTCATTACACAATGAAAGGCGCATCTGGAAGCGCCCCAGATCCGCCTTTCTGGAGCACAGAGGACTGTCTTTGTTCAAGATGCAATGCCAGGAAATACCAGCAGCAACCTGGCAGAGTCACTGCCAGGCCTGAGCCCACCACAGCCCGGCTGGCAGAAGGGACTGTGCAGGGTGTTCAAATTCCTGACAGACAAAAGGCCAAAGGAACAAACAAGCTTTGAGCACTGGGAGCGCATCCTTTTGCTTCAGAGTCTCTGAATATCACCCAGCCCAGACAAAGGCAACAAAATGAAGGGGTCTTCTTCTTCCTGGGCCCCAGACCCGCTGACGGCCAGTTCAGCATTCCTGGGGCCTGAAAGGAAGTCTCTACCACTTTTACCTCCACCTGAAAGAGTGATAAAGCCAGCAACCCTGGAGATGAGTAGAACAGGAAGCCAAATAGAGAGATTTTCATTCTCCACCTTTCCACCTTGCTGGCGAGCAACAATAGCAATAGCAATAGCAATAGCAGTAGACTTATATACCGCTTCATAGGCCTTTCAGGCCTCTCTAAGCGGTTTACAGAGAGTCAGCATATTGCCCCCAACAATCTGGGTCCTCATTTTACCCACCTCGGAAGGATGGAAGGCTGAGTCAACCCTGAGCCGGTGAGATTTGAACCGCTGACCTGCTGATCTAGCAGTAGCCTGCAGTAGCCTGCAGTGCTGCATTTAACCACTGCGCCACCTTGGCTCTTAGCAGTTAGTTTTCAAAGCATTTCCACAATATTTGGTCTACACTGATTGTTTTAATTCCTTTCGGTGATCTTGTTTTTGATTTCACAGAAAAGCAAAATGCGATCTTGTTAAAATTTCAGTGAAACACATTTTCATGACATATTTTCTTCACGGAAGAGCAACCCAAGGCCCGCTGGACATATTCTCCTGTTGGCTCTTGGACAGAGAGTGTGTGTTGGGCTGGGATGACTCCGCAGGGGCATCCTCCTGAGAGACGGAGGGTACAGTCGTTGGAGGTAGAAGCAATGCAGAATGGCAGGAGGCTGTCCTGGGCCCAGCTCTGTCCCCCAGTCCAGGGTCCAGAGACTCTCTTGGGAGGCAAACCAAGGTGTGTTTGCTCAGATGCTCCCAGAGTGCCCTAAAACCACTGTGGGAAGCAGGTCAGTCTTTGGAAACTACAGAAAAACCTTGTGCAGGTCACAAAGAAGCTACGGCAGAGGAAGAAGAAGTTTACTGAATTAAGATATCCCCTCCCCTACCCCCACCCGCTTCCTCTGGATTTTTTTATTCTAGCATTTCTTGTGACTGGCAGCAGGACAGATGCGGTCTGGGAAGGCAACTGGCCAGCATTGGCAACGCTGCAGTCCGTTTCACTCTGGACATGTCCAAATGACTTTTTTTAAAAAAAAAAATTTAATTTTCCAAACAAACATACAACTCCTCCTTCTTTACATACTGTAGAAAGTGTATCAGCTGGTTACAAAAGGCTTTTGTGCATCTCTTCCACCGTCATCAAATATAATTCATATTAACTCTAATATCTTAACTCAAATATTTATTATATTACCATCATCATGCCTCCACTTTTATTTGACTATAGTTATTTAAACGTCCTTCATCCTAAAATATACCAAGATTTAATACATAACCACATGCTGGCATTTCATTTACTTATTTGTAAAATCCTCCATTAACATTAAATCCTCATATCCTGTTCTAGCTAAACATCCATAATATTTAATACCAAAATTTTCTAATCCTCCATGTATATAATTTATTATCATTATCCTTTATTTATTTAACTATATCCTGTATCATAACATTTCCCCCCTATTAGTTAAAAGTTGACTGTGTCTAATTTTGTTTTTTTTAATTATTATTGTTAAAAATAATCTTTATATATAGTCCAAAAATATTTCTAACCTTCCCTTCTCATATCCAATTGTTACTTATCATAACAGCTCAACATTGTATACATTGCTATCATTATCAATTTTTATTTCGCTGTACCTATCATCACTGGAAGGACATGTCCAGATGACTTTTAAGTAAGCTGGCACCAGAGAGTCATTCTGATTGCTCCAATCAGGCCTGAAAGCCATCCGATGCATTTCACACTGTCCCCTTCAGAAATCTGAAGCCGCAGCCCCAGCCAACCTGTCCCGTCCATTCAGGACAGAAGGCATGAGTTATGACAGCTTGGCCAGTCCAGCTTCAGTGGCTCAGCACAAGGGGGAATATTACTGTTCTATGGCCGGAGTCAACCTGACCGGCTCCATTTCAGCAAGTGCATCTTGGGGGCTTTCCACAAACTACCTGCTCTTCAGAGATTTCTGGCAGGATCTGAACCCCAAAGCGCCAACGGCACCTCTTTCTTTCTAGTGCAGGCCCAGAGGCACCAAGGAAGTCAAAAACCCAAAACACAAAAGCTCAAATGTTATTTTCCAAAGAACATCCTAAAGTGCTGGGACTGGGAGGGGCAGAATGAGAACTGCCCCATCTTCCCTTGGCCTACTTGCTGCTATTTCCCTGGCTTTTCAACATGCACGGCTGCCACAGGTCTGCCGGATAGACTCCCAATCTTAGCAAGAAGCCGCATCAGATCCCGGAGATTGTGCAGGAAGGGCTCACCTTCCAAGACAGGAAGCCATGGTTTTAGGCAATGGGGAGACAGGAGTTGGTAAGGAAACTGGAGGAACACATCCGTGGGGGAGACGAAGGGCATTAATCTGCCTAGATGCAGTCCCACCACCAGGGAGACAGGGAGACCCCCCCCCGCCCCCAGGCCCAGCCTTTCCCTTTCCTTTTTCTGTCCACACAGTCAGTACGTATCTGACCCAAGAAGCCATCACTTCTTTCTTCGGCACCCGTGTGCAGAAGCCATGAAAGCATTATTCCACTTCTATTTCACTGCCAAAAAGTGTTTCTCTGGCACTTCAGAAAGAGAAGCTCCACCAGGGCCGGCTCACCAAGGACCCTCGCCTCAGCAGAACAGGACAAAACCAGAGGTGCAGAGCCGGCAAAGCAGGAGCAGGGGGCCGCAAGACACACCTCCTCTCCCCACTCTTCCCGGAGGAAGCAGGGTGTTTTTTGGGAGAACATGGTTGAGCTGGGCGGCCAGGCCCTTCCTGGGGCAAAGCACCTCCCTTCTCAAAGCGCCTGCTGAGCCTCAGGGGGGGGGGGACAGGCAAAGGGGCAGGTGGTGTCCCCCTGGGCCTTACAAAAGGACGCAGAGAAAGAAGCAAGGCACTTGGGGCCGTCAGGATAAATTTTCTGCCGGGGTTCTGACAGCCTTTTGCCAAGGAATGGCCATATCGCTTTGGCTCACATACAGCTCTTAACCACAATTCCTCCCCTTTTCCAGGGCCAAAACCATTTTCAGCCCAAGGGGATGTTTCGGGATGCAAATCCTGATCCTTTTCCCTGAGTCCCCCCAGGGAAAAGGGCGGCCTATAAATAAATTTTCAAATACTCAAAATACTCAAATACTCATTCTGGACTCCAAATGGAAAGGGAAGAAAGCCACCAAGCGGGACGGAGCTTTGTCCCCTTCCGGTTGGATGGTGGGTGGCTTTTGTAGGGTGGCATCCCCAGGCATGGAGTTGCCTCCGTGAGGAAGGAAGCTCTCCTGGCACTGTGTTTGGCATCAGTCTGAGATCCAACAGAGACTTTCAACTGCAAGCAACAAGAGCCAAAGGATCCATCATCTCAGCGACTGGACAACTATCACCGAGGATTCTTTGACTACCAGCATTGATGATTTTCTCAAAACATAAAATATTAATGCAGCCTGCTATTTATACAACCTGGATCCTGGCCAACAGCTTCCAAAGGAAAATCTGCAGGCCAAAAGCAAGCATCCAGCAACAGCACAGCCTAAACAGGAGGCCTCCAAAACCATCCGTCTTCTGTTTAGGCGATAGTGGTTACCACCATTCAGAAACCTTCTTTTGAGATTTCAGAAGCATTCAGCATTCTGGAGAAAATTGGAGGCCCCTCGCCAGAAGGGTTGCTTCTCCGAGCACCGGCCACCCCGGAGGCTCAGGTCGCCCTGGAAGGCATTTATCCCAGCTGTCTTGCCCACTTCCTCTGGCTGAGGCAGGAGAATGCCTTCCATGGAAAAGGAAGCTTGCCCCCCCCCCCATCTGAGATCCCAGGAAGCCAAACCACAGAAGGAAGTTGCCAGCCCCCTGCCCCCCTCAGTCCAGGCAGAAGGGCAATGCTCAGATGCCAACCGAAGGGGATCGGTCTTTGGCTGGCATTGTCCCAGCAAGGCACTTCCTGCCCTGTAGCCCATCAGCAACCAAAGGAGGCTCCCAAGGTTGGACAAGGGACAAAGATCCCTTGGGGCTGAAAAGGTCTCCCCTTTTCCACTCAGCTGGAAGAAGAGAAAATGGCAATGGGGTCCAACACTTTCTCTGCTCTCTCCATGCATCGCAGCTGGCACACCGTTACTCCAAACCTCTGGACTCTACTGAACGAGAGAGTTCCTATGCAGCTTAGCCCCAGTGGACCGAGCAGTGGTAAAATACATTATAATGGTAAAAGCAACCCCCCCCCCGAATTCTGCAGAGGAGGAAGCTACAACTGGACACCCCCCTTGAAAACACCCCATTTATGTCCTAGTTGAAGATCCCTTTCCCATTTTGTTTCTGGCTATCTCTACAGCCAGAGAGTTGCAGAAAATGGCTGTCTGCACAGAACGGGATTCACATCCCAGAGACTTCCCAGGGCTGCCCGACAACGTACGCATGATCCACACACCCCTCCCTCCACCACCACAGCCTCCGTCTCTGTCCCTCTCTCTCTGCCTCTCTCTCTCTCTGAGCAATTTACAAGCATTCCCCCCCCCCTTCCTCCGCTGGCTGCTCCTCCACTTTGCAGGAGGGAAGCGCACGCGCTGGGCACCGTACATCTGCAAATCAACAAAATAACCAAGCCACGCAAGCCACGAAAGGGTGCCCAGGAAGGCAGAGGGACAAGCCACAATGGATGAGAGAGCCTGCTATTCTCTGCTCTGCTCCTGAAGGGCGGAGTTACCAAGGCTGCAATTAAGGGGAAACGTGCACAAAGGGGAAGCAGAATTCTAGCTGTGCTTCCAGCTCCATGCGCAGGGCTTGCTAGCACCACATACCTCCTGCTGGGAAGCCTTGCCTTGTCCCAGCCGCTTTCTGGAGAGAAAGCGGGAAGCATGTTTTCCCGAAGGCCCCTGCCCAGCAACACACGGACTTAGATACACAAACACACACCCACACCCACACACTCTGGGGTGAATGACAGCCACTCTGTGGGAGTTCTTCAGGGAAGTTCTGACAGGAGAGTTTGAACGGAGGGGCAGCATCTGTTCCCAGGAATTTCATCGGGTTCTTTGAGAGATCAACCCAAAGGCCATTTTGGTGCCCAGATGATGGGACAGAAGCTGGATCACTGTTGGTTCAGGAACCCAAGGGTGTCCACCTCGAGGTAAAGAAGGCACGTCAGGCAGGGAGGCTGGGGGCGCGGATGGTTCTCCATGTGGAGCCAGCTGGGTCCGCCATGCCCCACCCTCAGGTCCCTGAGCTTGGTAGGATGCTCCTATCCCCTGAGCCGGAGTTGTGGGGCTCCCACCCCCCCATTCCTCGCACACACCTCCCTAGACATGCTTAAGCGTAGACATCCCTACCTTTGGCCACTTGGGGTTCAGAAGCTGGGCCTTGATGGCGTCGTCCAGAGCTCTCTCGTACTGCTGGATCTTCATATACGCCGCAGAGCGGTTGCTGTAGAGTATGCAGTTCTGGGGGTCGACCCCCAAGGCTTCACCATAGAGAAGGATGGCTCTATGGTAGTCGCCCACGTGGCAAGCCTGGTTGCTCTGTCGTACTTTCTCCACAAACTCAGCCTTACTCAGGGTGGGCCCGCCGGACCCCTCGTCCTCAAGGCTTTCCGACCCAAAGAGGGTCATCTGACAAGGGGAAAGTGGCATTCGCTTAGAGACGGTGCTATTGGTAAGCACACAGAAGCCACGGGGCGCAGAACCTTGCCCTGTGGCCGGGGCATATGTAAGTGGGTCCTCTCCCTTTTGGGTTTCCCTTGGAGCTAACCTCCCCAAATGAGACACTCAGAGTTAAACGCTGCCCATCCTCAAACCACAGTCCTCCAGGGAATCACTGCCACGTTGGCGCTCTAATATTATGACACAGGGACCTGAAAGCGCAGACCCCTCCCCTTATTCTATCTCTGTAGGAAGATCTTCCGCAGTGGGAAGAGAGTGGATCCCTCAGCCACCTTACAAGGCCCTCCCTAGGTATCCACCCCTCACCCCATAAGCAGTGTCCCTTGGGCCCTTCCCTCTGGCGCTCCTTGGATGAAGGGAAAGCTGTAATATAGCTTCCTCCTCCTCCTCCTCCTCCTCCTCCTCCCTCTTTGGGCACAGGGACCTTGGAAGAGGGAGCATCAAATTCCTGAGTCAAACTAGTAACGGAATGAAGAGGAGAAAAGGTATGTTCCCACAGGAGGAGAAGGCAGCATGATGAATGAAAAGCTGAAATTGGTAGCAGTTGGGAGAACTCCCTCAAGTTGAAACAAATCTTTCAAGGGAGGACCACTGTGTCGCAGACCAGATAGTTTGCTTCAGATAAATCAAAATGAGGGATCCAGAAAGGCTAGTTACATGCAGGTGAGAAGGGAGTCCAGAAAAACTCCTTCCCTCCCCTTGGCTTTGTTGAATTTTTAATCCCTCCAGATTACATAGACAAGGGGTGGGGGGTGGGGGTTCCTGTCCTTGGAGAGAGAGCTGCTTAAGACAGGCTCTTCTCAGTCTAGAGTAGCAATAAAATACTATTAGGAGAGCATCACCCCAGTTGTGAAATGACAACTGGATTTCACTCCAAATTGAATAAGGCCATTTAGACTGAGCTCTTCAGCTCTGCAAGCTTCCACCTTCCCATCACACCTTAGGAGAAAACAGGGTTTCTTCAAGAAATTCAGCATTGGGGCTCCCCAAATATGAGTGGAAAGGAAGAGCATATCTGTTGCACGGGGGCTTCTATGGCAGCAAGCCCCCCAGGGGCCAAGGCGGCCCTCCCAGCGACCTGAAGTCGGGCAGGGGGCAGATTCCGCAAGAGAGGCCGCCGAGGCTGCTCAGAACAGGACCCGGCCACCGCTCGGCAGGCGGTGGGCGAGGGCGGCGCTACTCCTGCAGCCAGAGAGGACTTTTCAGGCCTTCCAGAGCCCCACCGAGCGAGAGGGCGAAACAGCCTCGCCAGGACTGGCGGCTTGTGGAGCCAAACAAGAACTCGGGTCTGGAGAGGGCACGGCGCATCGGAGGCGGGGGGCAAAGGGACCGAGACCGTCCGCCGTTCCTCGGAGCCCAGCGACCTCCTCGGCTCCAAGCAGCCGCGGCCGAGAAATGCCGATGCGGGGTCCGGCCGAAGCGGCTACATGGAGCTGCTCTCCGCGCCCGCTCCGAGGGCCTCCTCGGCGGGCAAGCTCTTTCCTCCTCCGGGCAGGCTTCGCACCTGGCTAGCGGTGCAAACCAACCGGGCAAGCCAAGCCGACGAGGGGACGCCCCCGCAGGATCGCGCTCGGCCGGAGGGAAGAGCCGCCAGACGCCGCGCCTTCCCCGCTCGCGGGCCTCCGGTTCCAGCTTTCCGGGGGCCGCCGCCGGGCTGCCTGACCGCGCCAGAAGGGGGGCTGCGCCGCCGCCGGTGCCCGCGGCCCGGATCTCGCGCGCTCCGGGCCGAGCAGCCCCTGGGCGATCCCGCGGCTCACCCGGGCGAGTGGCGGCTCTCCCGCGCCGCCTGCTTCTCTTCCGCCGCCGCCTCCTCGCTGCCTCCAGCCGCTGCGAGCCGCCGCCTGCCGCTGCATGGCCCTCAGCGCCCCCGGCCCCCGGCCGACCTCCGCGCCATTTTCGGGTCCGACCGCCTCTTGGAGGGGAAGCCGCCTTGCGCCGCGCCGGATAGCCAGGCAGGACCCGCCCCACCCGCCCGCTCCCTCCCTCCCAACTCCTGGCGTAGTTTTCCCAAGTTGAAGGGAGCTCGGCTGCCAGGGAATGGGCGGACCGCGGTGCCAGCCCCCCTCGGCGCCAGGGGTCGGGAGGACTCAACCGGTCTCTTGACCGAGTGGCGCAGCCCAGGAAAGCAAGCAAGGCGCAGCTGGGTCTCAAGTTTTATTACAGTGTTTAAAAAGGGGGCTTGAGGCAGTCATGAAGGACCCGGCTGCACTTTCTGCCTCTTGGAAGGTCCAGCCTTCTCCTCGTCTTCATCCTCATTGTAGTCTTCTCTTTTTCTGCCTAGGGGAGCCTGGAAAGGGGTGGAAGCCACGGTCACCTCTTGCAGAGCAACCCCCACCCCTCCTCTGCTGGACACCCCATGTCCCTGGGCAGATGAGGGAGGGCCCAAGGACAGCTGCCCAGGAAGGGTCCTGATCTCCTTGCCCTCACTGGGCACCAGGCCACGCCCTCATTGGCTTCAACTCCGCAAGTGGAGATAGCTCCTTGTGGGAACGGAGATGTGGAGTCCCCATCCTGGCCAAGATGAGCCCCCAAAAGGTCTTCAGGTGTCCAAACAGAACATGAGGGACAGAAGCAAGCCTGCATTGGGCCCCACGTTCCCCAGCACTAGAAACGGCACGTTTTAGCCTGCACTCAACGGCCCCCCGTGGGCACCAGACATGGACTTACTGTTATCTAAGTAATAACAGGAGGTTTAAAATGGAGGAACCTCTTGGTCCCTTCTTCAAGCACAAAAGCAAAGCCCAGGAATACCTACCGAAGTCAGAGGCTCAGGCTTAACTCTCACGTCCTGTGTCTGAGCAAGTAACTGTTGAAAAGTATGCCTCATATGTTCATCCTATGAGGAACACACGTGAACACAGATTTAAGGGAAGCCCCGGGACAGTCGACATGCACGTTGGCCAATGAAGAATGCCTAAGGGCTGGGCAAAGGGGACAAAACCTGCAGGGAAGGGGCATCAGCCCAAGCACTGGAAAAGGAGACCCCAGCCCTAAGCAGCATTTCCCTTCATCGTCTTGTTCTTTGTATGCGCACTTGCCGAGCAACAGCAGGAGTCCCTTTCTGGTTAAGCGGCATTCTACGGAGCACAGCCAAGAGGAGGAATGGCCACAGAAGGAAAGGAAGGCTGACTCTTCCTTGCCTTGCCATAGTTGGTTCGCTGGCACCTCTCTTCACCTTTGGGCCAGAATTTGAGAGGGTTCAGGCCCACCCCCCGCCTCATTCCTCTTCAGAACCACCGCACTCCTCCTCGCCCGCCAGTCTCCCCTAGAAGAAAGCTCCTCAGGAGAGGGGCAAGCCAGCGTGGCCCCTACCTGCAGCCAGGGGTGCTCCAAGGCCTCTTCTATTCTCAAGCGCTTGGTGGGGTCCACAACTAGCATCTTCTGAACCAGGTCAAAAGCTGCAACCGGGAAACGAGGCCGTTAAGTTAGGGAAGCTCCACCTTCCCAGGGTGCATAAATGCTGCTGACGAAGGCTTTCCTTGCCCTGCGGCATCCCTGCACCGCCCCCCTCTCCCCTGCTGGGACTGTGGCAGCAACTGAGAACTTAATCCCCTTGGCCAAACAATGCCATCTATCAGGGCCCAGGAAGCCTGTCTTGCCCTCTGGAACAGCCGCTCCGACCCCGATGACAGTCTTTGAATGCTTGGCGGTGCTCTCAGGCCATGTGGCTGGGCTTTCGGACTTATGTGGTTTTCCCTCCGGGTGCACACGCTCTGCTTCATCTTTTATCATTTGCTTTTGAAATGTAAATTGTCCAGAGTTATTTGGCCTCCAAACTGCATAGATAAATAACCACACCAAGGGTAACCTTCTGTAAACACGAGCCCAAAATGGGGGAGAAAGGATCAGGGATCCCCATCAGTTGAGACAGCAACACCTCTGCTTCTTTTCCGCACCTTCCTGTGCCACCTAAACACGGAAGTCCCCCCCCTCCCTCCCTCCCTCCCCCTCCCTCCCTCTCTCTCTCTCTCTCTAGCTGTGGAAATGAAACTAAACCTGGTGAAGATACTGGAGTGTTTCCAAGTGCAGCTCCGCCCAATCTTCCCAAAGCCACCAACAGACAGAGCAGCCCACAGGAGGGGCACCCTGGCTCTTCCTTTGCCATTCTCCTTCAGCTTCACCTCCCCAGAGCCTTTAGGGGCCTTCGCCTGTGACGAGGCTTCCCCATCTTGGTACCTTCTCAAGGTAACAGTACTAATCGGTGGTGTGGTCTAAACTTCCTGCTCAGCTCTCTCCAGACCAGAGAGGCCCGGGTGCCTCTGCGGGTCCTTGGACTCCACTCAGAATGGGACTCCAAGGCCAGGAAGGCCTCAAAAGTGAAGGCAAAGGCATGCTGACTGGTTCAACTCCCTCTCTCCCCACAGAAACCCTGCCTCCGTGTCTTCCCAGTCCCCTGGAGAGCACATACCATCTCTGGATACATCCTTCCACACGTCTTCAACGTAACAGTAGTTGCCGCTGGTGATCTGCTCTGTCAGAGACAGCCGGGCACTTTTCTTGGAGAAAGGCGGGTAGCCAGAAAGGCTGAGCAAAAAGAATAGAAACGCCCTGCTTTACTCCTTGTATAACGGGGACAACTGAAGCTCATGCCCGACTTCTAGTAGTCCTCAAAGCCGCCTTTGGCCAGGCTTCGCACCTCTGTTGTCACATGAAATATGACAACTGTAGCGTAAATCCTAAAACAAAGGCCGCCCTTTGGCCACGAAAGAGTAGGTTGCAATGCCAAAGAGATCTGTACTTTGGTCTGGGGCTGCCATGCTCTGTGATCCCAGGGAGGGGCTGGGGGGAAAGCTCATCCAGACATTATTCCAACCTCAAGGAGTTTACACCAAAGTAGTACAGCATTAGCAGTTCTTGTGAAAGATGGGATGTGAAACTGAGTATTTTATTGGCCATACTAAACTTTTTTACCACATAAAGAGAATCACTCCAAGACTCCAGCAGTCCACAGACCGTCCGTATCCAGCTGTTCCAGCGAAATGCAGAATCTCTGGAGCAAGGTAGTCAGGAGTGCCACATAATGTTTGCATAAGAGAAGTTTCTCCAATGATCTTGGATTGCCCAAAATCTGTAATCTTGTACAAAGAAAGTTGAGAACAGTTCAAAGCTTGAAATTAGAATTTTCTCTGTGCCTGTTCAGTCTCATCACAACTGTACATCTTACTTTGCCCTCTTACTTGATATAAAAGGAATTTGCACACAGTGGAAGGCAGTTCCTTACTTACCTTGACAAGGCAGTTCTCTTCCCTCGATGATAAAAGCACATTCTCTAATTTCAAATCCCGATGAATTATGCCATGTTTGTGAAGATACTTTGCAAAATGCCAAAAAGGGGAAGAATCATGGAATAAATAGACTTTAAAAAGATGAAAGGCAGGAGTCTGGTAGCCCCTTTTCCAACTGATATTGTTTATTTTTAAGGTATAAGCTTTGGTGGTCTGCTGATTACTATTCACTGCTATTCACAGCTTAACTTCTGTTTGAGCTTGAAGCCATAAAATGCCTCTTTGACGGCTCCCCAGGAGTTAACCCCCCATTCCTTCTTGATGCAATGCAAAGCATAAACCCACCTCTAACAGCAAACCCATCAAAGGTGCCATAGAAAATATTACGGCTGAGCCACCAGCCAAACTCCCAATTTGTGTTGTGACAATTACCTGCACAGCCAACAACATCTGGTAAAAATAAAGTTTGCAAGTTCTTTCACTCAGCCGAGCTGGTCGCTGAACCTTGTCAAACAGTTCTCCACCTTCCATCCTGAAAAGATTAGAGGGAAGGTGAAGGGCTTCGTTTTCTCCCTGGGAAGACCACGCACAGGTAATGCACAGGGACCCAGAGCTAACCAGGAAAGGTAAGATCTTCAGGATGAAATCAGAAGTGGGGTTCTTTGCAGGGGACCCCAGCTGACCTGACCACTTTCCTGGCTTGCTGGACCTCAAGAGTTGTTTGAGACACAAGCATTTGTGATCAAGGATCATTCATCAGACACCTCGCCTGGACCTCCAAAATCAGATGCCAGGATATGCCAGCACTTGGACAAAGAAGGGGGCGGGCTCTACAGTTCCTACAGTTAATTGGGCCTTGAGATACTATTACCAGCTGACCCTCTAAATAATGCTGGTTTCTGGGAATCCCAGATTCTCATTTGAATTGCAATGAGTCACAGACAGAAACCCAGAGCTACAACTTACAATTCCAACACAATGTAAAAGTCTGTTCCTTCAAAGAAATCTATTATCTTGATTAGGCAGGGCTGCAGAGAAAAAGAAAGACAATATTCAGAAGTGACTCTTGCAAAAAGCGTTTAAAACAGTAATTTTGTTTTGCTTTTAAAAAGAGGGATTGTGAATCCATTCATACAAATACGTGTCACCTGACTAAGTGTGCTTAAAAAAAAGAATATCAAAGTCTTTTAAAAACAAACAAATTTCCCCAGAAACCTTACCAGTAATTTAGTTCCAATCAAAAGAGAAGAGGAGCAAAACCAGCAGAGAATATGCTATTTGCTTGGAAGTGTCACTCACGTGGTCGATCCTCTTCAAGATTCCCACTTCGGTCTCAATGTTAAAGGGCTTGTCCTGCTGTTAAACAATAGAGCGTCAAAATGTAAAGTCGTCCCTGTAGCTTGAACTCATCTCTTTATATAGAAGCAATTCTCAAATTGCTGTACCCATCCATTGAGTGCTTGGGGGGTTGGCAGTGGGGCAGTTTAAGAGCCTTGTTGAAAAATTACACGCTTGGATGAAACTTTAAGTCCCTTGGTCTTACAAAGGGGTTTCCTCAAGGTACCCTAACCTTAACCCGAGGGCAGGATGTGTCACATGCTGCCCACGCCCACGCCTGGTTTAGGGGAAGTGCTCAAGGCGGAGGGCAAGGGTTAGGGGACTGAGTGAGATAATGGACCAATCAACATTTTCCTCCTGAATTAGCCTCTAGTGAAACACAGGTGCAGAGTAAAGCCACTGAGGCTGCACCACGTCCACCAACACCCAGCCAGATGATGCACAAACGTGTTGCATCAACAGTCAGGGAGCAGCCAATACGTTAAAATCAGGGACGCAATACTCCAGAGTGCAAACAAAATGGAAAGACTTACCATCTCTGGCAAAACGTCGGTCATAAACTTGGATTTCCTGATGATTTTTATGGCGACTTTCCTATGGGTCTCCCTTTCAAAGGCCAACTTCACCTCTCCACAGGCCCCACTAACAGAAACGGAAGGAAGGAAATGTTGCTGTGAGGGAGATGCCTAAGCAGCCTTGTTCTTACTCCCCCCCCCCCCCGTGAACCCAGGGGAGACTTGGGGGCAGACCCACAGAGACCAGGGGGCAGCTCCCGAGAGGACAGCTATGGGCAGCTTCAGCGTAGCTCTCTGGTACGGTGTATTTGGCCCAGACAGCGTGAGATGCAGCTGAGGGAGATCCATGCTGAAACCAACCTGCCCCTCCCCGCAAGCAAGGGACCTCTGCGACCCACCTGCCCAGCGTCTTTGAGACGATGTATTTCTTCTGCATGTCCTTGGGGTATTCCAGCTGATGCCCGGCCTCCAGGTCAGAGAACACAAACACTGGGAAGGTAGCAGAGGCCACTCCTGTCACAAATGGCACAGTGCCCCTTTGCACAACAACCCAACCGCTGCCATGCCACACCGCAAATGTGGCTGAACGTGGACAACCGCTAGAGGGCAAGGCTACCTTCAGGGCCCATCCAAACCGTAAAATGCAGAAATGCTGAAGACAAATGGTGACCATCTGGTAGGAACTTTTACCCCCAAATATCTAACCATAGGTCTACTTCATGCCCTCGCCCCTATTCCTTAAAGCTAGCGGAGGATCACAAATACTATCCGAAGCCTTGAGTATCTCGTCAGAACCTCCTCCTGCTCTCCTAGACAGGCGTTTGGAAGTGTAGTTAGTTGGCAGGGGGTAGTTTGTGGGGGTGGGAGGAGCAGAGCATGGTTTGTAACAGCTGCTGCTGCCTAGGGATCCTGAAGGGGAAACGGGTGGTCTTGCAAAGGCCCTGCCTCATTCACTTCGGAGGGCAGGGCAGGGTTTGGCACACTCTCTGCAGGGTTGTAGACTGGGGTTCCCCGTGGCATGCGTTTATGTTTAGGTCGTATTGCTTTGGGGCGGAGGGGGGTGGATGTCCAGCCCTGGGCATGTGAGGCGTGCCAGGCGAGGGAAAGACTGCTTCCGAGTTTGCTCTGGCTCTGCTGCCCCACAGAACAAATGTTGAAAGGGGTGCAGAAGTAGGTATTCCGTGCCTCCTGCTTTTGGGCATATGCCAAGCCAGCTCTGCCTACCTTTGTTGTGAGGCAGAGAAAGGGCAATTTTGGCCACGTGGGCCAGAGGAATCTTCTTGCCCTTGCCCACCACACGGTCATTGACAAAGGTCCCGTTGGCGCTTTGGTCTTCCAGGTAAGTCACGAAGCAGCCCCGAGGTCCCGGTTCCTTAGCAGGAGAGCAAACTTCGGTCAACTCCCAACGGCCGGAGGGCGGCAGCGGACCCAGCGCCCCAAAGCCTCCGCCCCCCTCGGGGGCTTACTCGGAAGATGCGGAAGTGCCTCTTGCTGTACTGCCGGTAGGTTTCGCCCCTGGGCACATCCAGCCGGGAGAAGCTGTAGTCGCAGTCCGGATCGCGGCCAAACCAGTACTCGTTCTTCAGGCAGACTGAGCGGGGAGAAGAGCGGCGCCGGTCAGCCCGGGCAGGAAAGGCACACGAGGCGAGCCAAGCGCTCCGCAGCCGCAGCCGCGCCGAAGCCCCCGGGCCGCCTACGCACCGCAGTCCAGGAAGCCCCCGGCCAGCCCGAAGAGGTGTCCCCAGGGCCGGGGCGCCGCCGCCTCCTCCTGCTCCTCCTCCTGCTCCTCGGGGATGGCGGGCAGGTCGTGCGCGGGGAGGGTCTCCAGGGAGCTGAGCGTGCCCGAGGAGGAGCCGCTGTTCGAGGAGCCCGACGCCGGCTGGCTCGGCTGCGTCCCGCCAGCCCGCGGCGGAGACTCCCGGCGGGACATGGGGTCGCAGCGCCGGCACGCTTCCCGCGCTTCCTCCTCCTCCCCGCCCCGGCAGGCACTGCGCCTGCGCGACAGGGGGCGGGGCGCCCGCCTGCCCGGCTGCCGGAGCGGATGTGGCGGCGGGCGTTGCGCGCGGGGGCCCCGCGGCGGGCCCGCTCCCAGGCGGCGGGGCGCGGCTGCTGCTGGAGCTGCGGGGCCCCGCTGGGTTCGGCAGGGCCCGCCTTCTGCCCCTCGTGCCGCGCTTTGCAGCCGCCGGAGCCCCGCGCGGACCTCTTCGGGGTGCTGGGCTGGTGAGGGGCGCGTGCGGGGCGCGTGGCCGGGGGGGGGGCGAGGAGGAGGAGGCGGCGCCGGTTGACTCTCCCTCCTCCTCCTCCTCCCCGCAGCCCGCGCGGCTTCTCCCTGGACCTGGCCCGGCTCCGGCAGCGTTTCCTGGCCCTGCAGCGCTCGCTGCACCCGGACCGCTTCAGCCGCCGAGCGCAGGTGGGAGCCGGCCGGAGGGGAGGGCGGGGAGGGGGGGCTTATGGGGCCTTGGCGCCGTGACCCCCTCCGTGACCCCCTTGCAGGCCGAGCGCGGCTTCTCGGAGCAGCACGCCGCCCTCATCAACCTGGCCTACCACACCCTCCGCAGCCCGCTCAGTCGCGGCCTCTACCTGGTAAGGCGGCGGGGTCGGGGGGCGGTGGGGTCGGGGTCGGCGCCCCCCCTGAACCCGCCCTATGCTCCTTCCCTCCCTCCCTCCCTCCCTCCCTCCCAGCTGGAGCGGCGCGGAGTCGAGTTGGCGGCGGGCAGCGATGCGGAGGCCGAGCCCGGCTTCCTCGCCGAAGTCTTGGAGCTGAACGAGCAGCTGGCGGCCGCGGAGTCCGAAGCCAGCCTGGCCGGGCTGGAGCGCCTTCTGGCAGGTCGGTGGGAGCCTCTGCGGCCTCGGGCGGCGGGAAGGGAGGCTCCCCTGAGCTGCCCTGCGAGGGGCCCGAATGCGCGGCTTCCCTCCTCCTCTCCTCTCTTCCAGCCAAGCAAGCGGCTCTGGTGCAGGAGCTGAGCGGCGCGTTCGAGCGAGGTAGGCGGCCAGCTGGGCCGGGGCGTTGGATGGTCTGACTCCAGCTCAATGCCACACAGCCATGCAGGTTCCTCTGGCTTCCTTTCCAGAGTCTCCCCCTTCCCTCCCTCCCGGGTAGCGCAGGGGACCCTGCGGATCTTTCAAGGCTTCTTCTGGTCTTGTAATTGCAGATGACCTTCCAGAGGCCAAAAGGCTCCTGGGCAAAATGAAATACTTTGCGAACCTAGAGGAGAAGGTGAAGGAAAAGAAAGGCCCTTCTTGACCCTTTAAGGCAACCCCTGAGGCGCTTCGGCTTGTCCCTTCCGAGACTGAGGGAAATGGTGGGGGGGGGGGAGGTAGCAACTTTGTGCTCTGCTTGTGGGCCAGGAAGAGATGCTGCCGGTAACAAAATAAAGGCGCTCAGGGATCCATTTCCGTTTGTCTGGAAGAAAGGCACTTGGCCAAGATGGTGGCTGCTCCTTGCATCTCTCTTGGCAGAAGTGGGCCGACTGTGCTTGGAGAGACTTTTCACTGCCCTGCAGGATGGTAGGCATCAGGGCAGGGGAGCAGGGGCTGTTTGCCCCACCCTTATTCCCCACAGCCGGGAGTCTAGGGCGTGCTGGGGTGGATTCACAGGGAATAAAAGGGCTAAAACTGTTCAGGAAAGTTTCTCAAGTGTCCCCTGAATGCCATTTGAGTGACCCGAGCCCTGAAGCCACACCGGGGCTGAAGATTGGCTTCACTCAAGCAAGATGTGGGGCCCCCCTCCTGTTGGGGGTCTCACAACTGTTAATTTTTCCACGTTGTACGTATTTTAAAAGTCTCTGTTTCCTTCACAATTTCCTAATTAAAATGGTGTGAGATTTAATTATGCCCAAAGAACTACCCAAGAGCTTCCCATATTATACGCAGCATATTATATGTGGAGTGCTATTTCCCTAACATGTATTCTCCGAGGTGAGCCTCTCCCTCTTGATTTTCTCTCCAATGTTCCTACTGTGTGCAACAAACCTGATTGGTGAATGGTATTTTGGAGGCTAACTGCCATGTCGGCCCTGCCAACGTTACTCCCAGTGGCTCTTCCTGCATTCATCCCCTTGACTGGCACGCTATGCTCTCAGTGTGAAGACAGGAGGCATATGAAAAGCAGCCCTTTATTGAGCAGGCCCTGCTCTCTAGAAGGCGGGGGGAGGGATATGCTCGATGCACAGACTCCCCTGCCTTCCGCCAGGGTCTGCCTGGGTAGCTGGCGGGCTCAGAGAGGTGCAACTCCTCTGGACCCAGCCGTCGGAGAGCCTCTTGGGGTGCCATCTTGATTGCCCAACTCTAAACCAGCTCCTAGACCTCTAGGCAAAACCGTTGTCTCTCATGCAATTCTTCATCCGGCTCTTTGACTCGCCTGAAGTTGAGCTTGTGAAATTCCCTCTTAATTTCTAGAAAGGTTTTGTTCTTTGTCTCGGGAATAACACAGAAAATGAAAGTGGCCACTGCGCTGCATTCTAGCAAAAACACAACGAAGCAGTAGTGCTTCAGGCCTTTCTGAAAAGAGCAAAAAAGCAAAACGTGAATGACCACAAAAAAACAGAATGACTCCATTTTACCCAACCCCCTCGGCAAGTTGGACTAGTGTTAACTAGTCAGCCAGGCCTCCTGTCTTGGTCCAAGGCATCACCTCAAAATGTAGAGGCATCACATTTCTGCAGTAGTATTTCACAAATACGTTTTCATTGACCTGCTTGTCAAACTTCTATACTGAATTTAAGAGCGGCTTCTAACAGAGCAGAAGGGAGAGGTGGCTTTCCCACAACCAAAACTTTTCTGGTCAAAGATGCCCACAGATGGCACCATTTCCACCAAAGCCTATTTTAGGCCTACTGTCACATGCCACCTTATTATGCTTCCTTGTGCTTCGCTGCTATGCAGTGACAGACTGCCATGAACTGTGGGGAGGGTGAATGCTTGGGGAAGCCGCCTCAAGGTCACCAGCCGCCGGAAGGGGTGGTCCACCTGCCAAACCATGCTTGGATTGTCCATTAAGAAAACATCTTGCCTGAACCAGATTGGTTGCGCTGGGGTGAGCAACGAGAGACAGTTAAAGGAGAGAAAAATATAGATTTTGGTGTGAGATTTTAAGTTCTGGCTTTGCACTACTGCAATACACTTGATCTTTAATAACCTATATATACCTTTTGCAACAAATGGAGCCAAGGATCGTTTCTATTTAGAGGTTTAAGTTGTGGCAGGTCCAAAACTTCCCTTGAAAGAGAGAAGGATCAAAGCAGATCCTTTTTCTCGGGTGTCAAGCTTCAATTCACTTTATGCCCAACTTTGCAAAGCGAATGATTGTAGGCTGACTATTAATTTAAACTTGGACCACCTCTTGATCAAAAATTTAAAATTATCTCCAGAAAGTATAGTGTCATAGAATCACAGAGCTGGAAGGAACCTTGGAGGTCTTTTAGTCCAGCCCCCTGTTCTGGTGTCCTTTCGTCTGAAGGAAAGTGCAGAGGAAGTGTTTTGATCTTGTCAACCCCTCACACTCCTAGGAAGCTTCAACCACAAGTGATAATCCAAAGGACAAGGCTGGAACCAGAGTCTCATGAAATGGACCAACCTACCACAATAAATGGGAAGAGCATGCCAACAGTGAAGAAGCTTAGCCAGCTCACTGATCCTGCAATGGTGTAAGCGGCAGGGCGTGAGGACTGCATGAACAATTCGGTCGTCAAAATGTTCGTCACGCCACCTGAAGGAAGGAGCCCTTGTTAGACAGAGGAAGTGGTGAATTATGTAAGAGGCAGAGAACATAGGGCAGTTCAACCTCCTGGCAGGCATGGTGGAACATAAAGCAGAAAGCTAACAGATTATGGGTTTGCCTGTTGGGGGAAGTTGATTTCAGGTCTATGCAGAAAGATGGATAAAGCTCATTTTTTATTCCAGAGCGGAGCAAAGAACTTCAATAGTTGCCATCTTGGGCTCCGTGTCAGAAAAAGTTTTGAATTGAGGTGTCTGAAGACACCTTGTGTAAATCCGTCTGGCCAGCGAACACCTTGGAAGGCCACTCCCTACCCACCTCTTAACTCCTTAGGCAAGCATGCAAAAGTAAATATTTATTATAGTCAGACCAGCATAAATGGATGCATGCAGTACCTCCAGGTTGGGGATTCCAAGATGATACGTGTGTTATCCGGACTGAAAAAACAAGCAAGAGCTCCTGGTTTGGTTCCCCCCTCCCCAATCCCCTTGCAAACACGGCTTCCTTAAGGTAGGCCTCCTCAGCCTCAACTGTGCGGCCCTGCAGGCTCGCTATATGAATTTCACTGTAATCATAAAAGGGATACCTGGTCCCAGGCCAAAGCTCAAGATGAAGGCAAATATGCAAGCCATGCTCAGGTATGGTGCCCATGCATACACCTGAGGAGAAGAAAGCACAGGACAGGTCACCCATTTCCTAACTAGTGGGAAAAGTCTGTGAGCCAAGGGGTGGCGGCATTTCTAGTGCTATGCCAGAAGTAGGTGATGCTCAGCATTTACAGCCACTGCTGCAAAAACTCCTGCAGGTGGGTGCTGTGAGCAATGGACATGCTCACCCGCTTAGCTGGAAAAGGGGAGGTCCCCCAATTACCTGGAAGGTCAGGGAGATGGTCAGGATGATGCACCAAAGCATCATAAGGCAGTAGCCTCCCAGGATCAAAGCTCTTCTCCCCAAGGATTCAACTAGCAAGCCCTGCAGGAGGAGGAGAGTAAAGCCACTTGCTCACTCAGTGAGAAAAGAGCCCCTTTGTGGCCACACAGAAAGCCTGAATTCTACTACTTACACAGGTGAGGGCAGTGAGGCATTCACACATCCCTGTACCTAAAGTTACATAGGGGATCTTCTCGGGGGAAATCCCTGTCTCTGCAAAGACGTAACCGGCATAAAAGTAAATCTGAAAGTACAAAAAAACTCCATGAGGAAGGGAAGACACTGCAAGAGGGTACCCGTTTCGCTTGCCAACAGGGCCCCCAGCAGGGAACAGCTCTGTCCGAGTCCACAGAACCAGCTCTGCATTGCAGCGCACCAAAGACCTCAGCTCTGCCTTTGCACTTTGCTGCAATGGTCACAAAGAGATCCGACTCCCTCCAATTATCTCGGCCAGAGCTGCTTGGAGAGATGCCGTTGCATGGAAGAACTGGGCACCCAACTGGGACGTGCCCAATTCCCATCCTGCTCTTGGTTCCAAGCTGTCGGGGAATCTCCCTGCCTGTGGCAGGAGCTGGACGGAGGCTCCTGCCAAAGGGCGCCCCAGCACTCACTGCGTTGATCCCACTGAGCTGCTGGCCCATGGTCAGGCAGATGACTGCAATCAGCTGCCAGCGGATGCTGCGGTCGGCAAACAGCTCCCAGGGCTTCCTTGCCTTCTCCCCTCCGAGGGCAAAGTTCTCTCTCTGGATGTCCTCCAGCTCCTTGTGGTAGCGCAGAGGGCCGTGGAGACGCTTCAGTGCTGGGGGGAAAGCAGGGTTCAGACTCTGGGGTTGGGGGGGGGAGAGGGGTTCAGGCCCACCTGAGGCCCCTCGGCACGTCCAGCAGGGGGCGAAGCACCTGCAACCTCTGACTTGAGTTCACCTTCCGCAGCTGCTACTCTCCTCCTTGGGTGTGACTCTGCCGAGCTGGACGGGGATTGATTTGCCTAGAGCTCCCCCACCCCTAGTTTGCCCTGCAGACAAGGGCGAGACTTGGGAGCCTTTCTCTCCGGCTAAAACCCCAGTGGGCAGAAGGAGCGGCTGGCTTGGAGCTGCTCCCTGGCCTGAAAGAACCTCCCAGTTCCCTCCTGGAGGTTTGGGAGGCTGCCGAAGGCCGGAATCCACTGTACCTTTCACGCCTTTGGCCTCGTCCCCTCGGTCTAGCAATGTGAAACGGGGACTCTCTGGAAACCAGGGAAGGCTCAGGAGTTGGATGATGGCAGGCAGGCCACAGCTTGAGAGCAGGAGGGGCCAGCGCTCCTCTCCCCCCAGCAGCTCCCTGTGGGAAGCAGCACAAAGGCAGCTTTCAGGCCCCCAGCCGCCCCCTGCCCTGGGGCCCCAGTGACCCAGAATTCGACACTCACCTTAGACCCATCACTTGCCCTGTCAAAATGCCTCCTGTCAGGAAGATGGAACTGCCCATTGCCATGGCCCCTCGAAGGCGCCTAGGGGCAGCTTCACCTATGTAGAGAGGCTGCACACACAGCCCAATGCCTGAAAACACAAGAGGGTTTCTCCCATGCGTTTCCGGAAGGACCTGCGGCGGAGAGGCTGCCGTTCTCAATGAACTGCACACCTGGTGCAGCTCGGTCTCTCCCAGGAAGCCCCCCATTCGTCAACCAGGGATGGATCCGGAGACCAAATCCAAATGCTTTACCTGTATTCATTCCGATCAGAAATCTCCCAACGATCAGCAGTTCAAAGAGCCCCGTTGGGAAGCTGGCCCCCATCAGGGTGGCAGCAAAGAGGGCAAGGAGGTTGTTCATCAACAGAGTTCCTTTCCTGCCGAGGGAGACGGGGGTCAGAAGAGCCGCTGGAGGAGGGAGCAGGTCTTGGCGGCTGCCAGCAGAAACGGCGGGTGGCGACTCCAAAGAGGAGGTCTCCTCCCTGCAGGGGCCGGTGCATGGCTGCCATTTGCTCAGGCTCCCCTCCCCTCCAGCCACAGCACGGAGCCGATCCCTGCAATGTCTCTTCCCTCCCAGGACAGGGAAAGTTCCCAGGGAAAGTCAAGCCGGGCCAGGCAAAGACCAGCCTGTCCACGTCCGTCCTTTGACTCCTTGGAGGAGAAGGGATTGCCCAAGAGTGAATGGAGCTCTAGGAATGACTACGCTCACCTGCCCAGCAGACCAGCCATGACGCCCCCAAGGTGAGCCCCAAAGAACCCGCCTAGGGAAAAAATGGAAGCAATGGTGGACCAGAGGAG
Source organism: Thamnophis sirtalis (assembly GCF_051295495.1). Classification (NCBI taxonomy): domain Eukaryota; kingdom Metazoa; phylum Chordata; class Lepidosauria; order Squamata; family Natricidae; genus Thamnophis; species Thamnophis sirtalis. The sequence goes on along the minus strand of NW_028261382.1, from coordinate 49,970,702 downwards.
AGTCAGCACGCTGGGACTCAGCTTGGTCTGGTAACGGCTCAGCCAGGTATCGTTGAGGAACTTGTGGATGTGCTGAAAACCCAAAAGGACAATAATAATGTGGGGGATGGGAACGGTGGTGCTGCCTGCTTCCCATCGGCAGTATGGGGCAAGCATTTCGGCCTCCCCAGTTAAGGGTTTTACACACAAACCCTCAATCAGAAGCAGGGCAGCACAACTCTTGTCAGAAAGAGGCCAAATAGTTGCTAGGAATCCGTCTCTTTGCTTCCTTCCCCATCTGCCCGAAATGATGCGTGACCCGTCAAAAGCGCGGACGGCAAAAGCGCGATCGACAAAATCGCGCCTTTGACGTCATCACAGCGCGACGAAAAACATCGAAAAATTCAAATAAAAATTAATAAAAATTAAATTAAAGCAAGCCGATTTACATAAAGGTAAGGGTTAGGTTTAGGGTTAGGTTAAGGGTTAGGGTTAGCTTTAGAGCGTTAGCGTTAGGGTTAGGATAAGGGTTAGCGTTAGGTTTTTCGTTACTTTAACGGTTAGGGTTAGGTTTAGGGTTAGGTTAAGAGTTAGGTTTAGGGTTAGGTTTGGGGGGCTTAGGGTAAGGTTTTCGCTTTATTTTTACATTTTTCGATCTTTTTCGTCGCGCTGTGATGACGTCACAGCGCGCTTTTGTCCAGCGCGATTTTGTCCTACGCGCTTTTGTGGTGGAACCGAAATGATGTAGGCTCTCCTGCTTAAGCAGAGGGTTGGACTAGATGACTTCCAAGATCCCATCCAGTTGTATTACGATTGATCTCCTGAACTGCAACTCAGCCTGTCAGTCTCCATCTCAGTGTGAACTATGCATACCCATGTGTTTAGCACATGCTGCTGTCCCTCCACGGTTGCCTTTGTTTTTAATTGTCTTAGGAAGCATGAAACACTGCATTAAATCAATCTTGCACAGTTTAATTAGCAAGGGAATCAGCTGAGACTGGAAGAGTCAGCTGCCTTGGCACACCAGACCCATTTGGCTTTGTTGCTCTGATCTTTACTCCAGGGAGGCTCGTCAAGTAGTAGTGCAGGGGCTGGGGAAGTAGGTGTTACTCCACGAAAGGATGGCATCCCACGGCTTGGCATTTCTCCCCCCAAATGGCCAGATGAACCAGAATGGGGGACCATAGCAGAGGGGGGTTCAGTTGCCCTGCTAGTGATGCCCACACAGTATTCCTCACAATGTGGGAGATATTTGCGCCCAAGCCTTCTGGGATCCCATGCCTCTTGCATCCGAGCAGAGCTTCACTTATGTGGGTCCTGGCAGCCATTCCATACCTCCTGCCATTTCCTTCATCGTCAGGCAATGGACCGTGGGCATTTTCTGCCCAGCTGCACATGGAGCCGGACAATGAGAAGTCTGTGCTGGTTCATGCACCCTTCTACCCGGCTTCCTCTGAGCTGGGCAAGTGTGAAGAGAAGAATCTACAGCAGAGCAGCCACAAACAGCCCTTCAAGATGCTTTGGAGAGCTTACCTGAGTTGGGGCACTGATGAGAGAAACGTTGTATCCGTACTGAAAGGTTCCTCCAATGCCAGCTGCACACACGGTACCAAGGAGGGTCCAGGTTGGGAGCTACAGAAAGAGGGAGTCCCCAATGACTTGCTCAAGGAGGCCTGGACTGCTGGCAACTGGCAGCGCCCCATTCTGGCTCAAACAGAAGATGTTTGGCTTTGGCAGAGCGTAAGATTGCCAGGCCCATTGGGAGCCGTGGGGGAGACGGGGCTCCGTTTTCCCCAGCCAAGGAAGAAGCATGGGGAGAAGAAAGTCACAGCTTGGGGATGGACCATCAGTAACAGCGCCAGATCTCAACTACAAAGTTGAAAGCCAATTTTAAAAAAAAAAAACTTTTTAAAAATACATTAAAGGTTCCCCTGCATATGCATGCCAGTCGTTTCTGGCTCTAGGGGCGGTGCTCATCTCCGTTTTTAAGCCGAGGATCCAGCGCTGTCCGAAGATGTCTCCGTGGTCATGAGGCTGGCACGCCTAAATGCTGAAGGTGCACGGAGGGCTGTTACCTTCTCACCAAAGTGGTCCCTATTTTTCTACTTGCATTTTTTAACGTGCTTTCAAACTGCTAAGTTGGCAGAAGCTGGGACAAGTAACGGGAGCTCAGCTACTACTACTCCTCAGCTACTCCTCAGCAGCAACCTTCACGCTTTATCCCATAGTAGCTTTCCTCCTGGATCAGTCTAGACTAAAAGTTGGACACCCAAATCTTTTGCCTTTTCATACATGTGGGAAACCTCTTTGGTTGCTGGGAGAGTTCTCGGATGGCAGGCAGAGCAGGAGGTTGGAGGCAACCTCCCTTTTACTGCCTGCTAGAATATTTTTCAAAAGATGAAAGGTGAGAAGGGGGACAGTTAGAGGTATTCCCCCTTAGAAAATCCCAAAGCTTCAGCTGTTCCCAAGAAACTCATTTTGATACCTTTTCTATCTGACTAATCCATGGAAAGTGATACAGAGGGAACCCCATGGAGAATTTGCAGAAGCCAAAACTGAAGGTGAGGCTTGCTTCATCATTGCCCTGATAACCAGCAAGCCTTCTGTGTCCTGCCCACCAGCATTTCAAGCAACCATCTTCCCAAGACCAGACAACAATCCCATTACGCCTGCTTGTAATGATGCAGATGGATTGTCTAAAGTCACTCGATCTTTTTCCCAGGAATCCTTAATGCAGAGGCAAAAGTACCACTATTCCTATCCACCTGGCAGGGGGCTGGCAAAAGCAACTGAAGAAATACATGATGGAGCTGAGAGAGAGAAAGAAAAGACACTAGCAAGAAACACCATCCAGGGCTGTAAATGGAGCAGGGGGCATTTCCCTTCTCATAAGGCAAATCAGAGATGTGTGTTCCAGAGGGAGGGAGAAAGGAAGAAAGATGCCCAGGATGGAAAAAACGGCACACTTTCCCCCTCCCTCAGACTGGAGAGCGCAGGGGGGGGGGGTCACCCAGGAGAACAGCCAGGGATGAAGGTGCTAGAAACCGGGAGACCCATCTTATCAGCCATGAAAGGAGGCTGGGAGATGTTGGGAAAGTCCCCCTCTCTCTCTCAGCCCCAGCCCACCTCACGGGGTTGTTGTGGTGGGGGAAGGAGGAGCAAGGAGTATTAGGTATGTTCACTGCCTTGAGTTCCTTAGAAAGTCGTAAAGGCGAGGTAAAGAATCAGACAAAGGGACAGATCGGGCAGCTGTGACCGCCCCACCACCCTCCCAAAAGCCCCCAGCCTCGGTTAAGACTTGGCTGCAACGCTGGGGCCGCAGGACGGCTCCAATGCCGCCCGGACAACGGGGCTGCTGGAAGCTCCCGGCGACCCCCAGCCAAAGGAGAGGGAGACTCTCCCAGCGGGGGAAACCTACTAAGCGCCGTCCCGCCGAGGAGTATCGGGAGTCTTTCCCGCCCTCACCTGGCGCCGGGGACTCCGGCGGGCTTCGGCCCCGCGGACCAGCGGCTGCCGCTCCATGCTCGCCCTCCGAGCCGCCCGGGCTACACACAACCAGCCGGGGGAGCAGCGCGCTTTATGCCGGGCCCGCCCCCATCCTCCCCCCTCCCCCACGCCTCCGGCCCGCACAGCGCCTACGACTCCCGGCAAGCCTCGCGCGCGCCTCCGTCACCTGCCGGCGTCTGCGGCGCGCCTGGGTCACGTGCTCGAGGCCGCCCGGCGGCGGCCCCCTCCACACACCCCAAGCGGAGCGGCCGGCACCGCCATGGCCTCCGGGCCGCTGCCCAGCGCCTTCCCGCCGCCACCGCCGCTGGCCCCGCGTCCCCGCGTCCGTCGCCTCGCCGCCCTAGGGCCGGCCAGACCTCTGCTTGGCGCGCGGGCCTCGTCGGCCAGCCCGGGCGGCGCCCCGCCTCGCCTATGGAGGAAGCACCGGATGGAGGAAGAGCCGGAGGGGTGAGCGGGGCCGGGCCCCAGGCAGGCAGGCAGGCAGGCAGGCGGGGCGTCCGTCGCGGCGCCGGGTGCCAGCCTCTTCGCTTTTTCCTCCCCAGGTGCCCCCCGGGCAAGAGGGCGGCGGCGGCGGCGGCGTGGCCGTGCTGCTCGGGGGCGACCCCCGGCCCGCCGGAAGCGCCCTGCGAGGAAATGGAGCAGGTCGGGGCGGAGCAGCAGTGCGAGGCTGCCCGTCGGAGGCTGCAGGAGATCGAGGACAGGTGAGCCGCTCGCCCGCCCTCCCGCCATAGAGGCCGCCTTCCACCCGCGCCCCTCTCACGGGGCTTCCTCCTTTCCCCGCCAGGATCACCGAAGAAGAAGAGGAGGAGGAGGAGGAGGGACTTGCAGGCCGGCCCGAGGGCCACCTGCCCACCCTGGTCCTGTCCCACACACTGCAAACCGGACTGAAGCAAGACTACGAAGGAATCTTGACCAAGAAAATCATTGAGTCCATGTACGTCTAGCAGTGGCTCCAACAGGGAAGGGGGGGATGGAACCCCAGCCATCTTCCCAGCTGCCCCCTTGGGTAGAGTAGAGGCCAGGAGCAGCCTGGGCAAGGGCTGCTCCCCAGAGATTGATTTTGACCCTGGTGCTTTCTCTCTCTCAGGAGCCGTCCATCAATGGAGCTGGTGCTTTGGAAGCCTCTCCCTGAATTTCTCCCTGAAAAAGAACGGCCGGCTTGTATTAAGAGCTACAAGCCATCGGTCCCACAAAGACACCTTGGAAAGCTAGCAGCCTTGGAAGCTGCCTTTCCCTCACAGACAGACAAATTCCTGACACAGTCTCAGCAAGCAGAAATGCCCTTGGCCCACTTCGGGGCAGTTGGATCAAGTGGGCCTGCGGAAGAAGAGATGGAGCTGTAGAAGAAGGGAACAAAGCAAGTTGCTTTACCTTTACTTCCGGGACAAGCAGAGATGGAAAGGTGCCGTTCTATAGGAATCCACGGGCTTAATTGTAAATCTAAGGTGTGGGGAAGGCACTTGGGGCTCCTGAAATAAGGGGGCTGGTTCTTTGTGTGCAGCTTGTCATCTTTTTACACAGTGAGATGCCAAACTTTATATCCCATCCTTTATGCCCATTAAGCCTGAAGCCGTGTTTCCGAGTTTGGGTCTTTTTGATTAAGAAATTTGATTGCCTGTGACAAATACAGAATTCTGCTACAGCCTTTCAAATTTGAGCTGAGTAGGCAAGCCTGAGGTTCCTTTGGTTTAGCTATTGGCAAGAAATGTCTGTGCAGGCATGGGGATACAGATTCGTCTTCACCAACTCAAGATCAGTCGGTGTCATTGACTTGCAGACTGTTGTATGAACAGAAAACGTGAACCATTGAGTCAGGAGTGATTCACAAAAAGCCCTCTGTGCCCTGTGGTTCCTTTCTTGAGAATCTCAGTGGGCACTAGTAGCATTGAGGGTAATAGATCATGGTTGTGGCAACCTAGCTGAGCACATCAGACTGCCTAAGCTGCCATATTATGCACTTTTTAGCTTCTTGTGTTCAAGGAGCCAATTGGCAGCGTAGTGCTCTGAAATTCTTGCAGCACCACTCTAAATGAAAATTATTGCAGGAATTTTTATCTATAGGAAATAGTTTTTCTAGGAAAAGCTCAAGCTTTACACACTGCCTACGAGAAAGCCAAGAAAGGCAACATCAAGTTTTTCCCCCTGTGAAGGACAATTGAAAGTTTCTGCATTTTGAGTTCTATTTTCAATTTTCTGCAGATACTTTCTTGGTTCCAAACCGTATTAGCTTTCATAGCTAATAATCTTGTTGAAACTTAACATTGTGCAGATCTCAACAAATCTGTTTACAACTCAATTCTTTATATTGCTACTTTGTGAAGTTGCCTCTGCTTTTAAGTAACCTTTTCATTTAGCAAGTGCCTCTCTTCTGTTTGAGTAGCAAGCTGGTGTCACTCTTAAAAGTTTGTAATCTTAAATTAGGGAAGGAGCCAGACAACCCTTGTGTGTGCCGAGATCAGAAACCAGCTCTCCCAGGGAGAGCACAGCAAGTGCCAAGCAACCACAGGTGGGAATTGGCTTTGCTTACAATCTGCAAAACCGAAATCTGACTTTTATCACAGCTGTTTCAGCTGTTTTTATGCTGGTTAGATTTTGCTCTGGTATAAGAAAGGAAAAAAGGATGTCTGTTTCTTCAATTGTACATAAAGTAACCTCTCCAATTGTTGGATTGGCCTTTGAAATTACCCACCCTCCCTCACTCATGGAGGGATAAAAAAAATCGAGTGTATTATCCAAAAGTGTAACTTTGAGGGATGGATGGGCACCCATTGGTGGAAAAAGAATTGCTTAAGATAGTGCTGGAGAACCTTTCTGTCCTTGTGTGCCAAAATTGTGTGAAGAAAGCCTCCAGAACCTGGAGAGGGTGAAAAACGGAACTTCTACTGGAAGTTCGGAAATGGACTGTCTTCCCGGAGGCCCTCCACAGAAGCTGGAAACAGTCTGTTCCTGAACTTCCAGTAGGCCAGGAAATTCCATTTTTTGTCCTCCCCAGGCTCCGGAGGCTTTCCTGGAGTGGGGAGAGCCAAAACTGCCTCCCCCGGCTCTCCAGAGAGGTCAAAAATCAGCAGGCTGGCACGCATGCGTGCTGGAGCTGACATAGGGCAACGGCTCACGTGCCACCTGTGGCATGTGTGCCATAGGTTCGCCATCACGGGCTTAAGAGATGGGAATTCTGGGAGTGTTTCTGTTGGATAGTTAATATAGAAACCAGCAACACTGCATTGTGGTCTGTCTGCCATTGGGCCAAATCACAATTTGTATGTCAATAAACATTTTTTTTTAAAAGCATGTGTAAAATGATGCAGATTGCTAACAAGTACTAAAGATTTGTCAATACCTTTTACTTTGCTGTTTTAAGATTACTTTTGGGGCTACAAAATCCCTTTGACGTCTGCTGGGTCTGTTTTGACACACTGTGAGCTGCCAGTGACACAGAAAGTTCTGAGGTAATCGAGCATTTTAGTCTATAGCCAAGGGTACAGAGAGACCCTCCAAGGAAATCCCTTTCCCACACCTGTGCAGATAAAGGCCACACAACTTTGCACTGTAGTCTCTGTTGCTCAGCTTGTGGAAGCTTTAGTTGTATGCTTCCTATGGTTCCCTGGTTCAAATGAGAACTTTCCTTCCTGCTTCTGTAATATTTGGCAGGTCTGTAACTAGCATTCCATCAGTGAAGAATGGAACCGCTTCCCACTTAAGGACAGTCAAGTGTACAATTGGGCAGCAAGCATTCAGAGGCAACCACTACCTATCACTCAGGAGCTAGTAGCAGCAGGACAGGAAGAATAGAACTTCATACTTTTGTGTGATGGCTAGCCAAGGTTTAACCTTCCCTAAATTTTGCACACCCTGGGTTAGATAGCCATGTAAACTATTGCTTGAAATAGGGCAAAGAATGCGTGTGTATTTTTACCTATGGCTAACTGAACTAGTTTGCCAAATTAATATGAATGGCAGAGTTTGTGCAGAACCTTAAATGGAGCAATACATTTCTCCTCCTTTCTGAATGATCTTCCACTGTTACCTCCCTCCAGTGGTGGGTTCCGGATCCCGTTCCAACCAGTACGGCGGTGTCCACATGGACGAGCGCAGCATGAGCAAGCATCTTAGTGCCTCTGTGACACTCCAGCTTCTCTGCGGAGCGTCGCACAGGTGCTGTACGTGCCATGCACGTGCGCACCGAAGCCTTAAAAGACAGGTAAGGAGCTTGGGTGGGCAGGCCTCTGGAGCACCGTACCAGAACAGTATCCGGTGCTCCAGGCAGGTTCCGGTACACCCGTACCAGGGCACCCCGCCTGCAACCCACCACTGCCTCCCTCGCACTTTAGAACAAAGGTAGGAAAAAGATATCACTTGCTCTGCATTTTAATTACAGCAAGTTTAAATAGGTTGCAGGAAAACAACTTTCAAAAAAAGCAGTGTGTATATTTACATAATATCTGACCACACCCCCACCGCCGCCTTTATTTACACATTGAAGAGAAGCTACTGAGAGGGATTAGCGATTTCTCCCTAAGCAGGAGCCCTTCTTTCCAACAAAGCTGACTTGAATGGCGGTTTCATTTCTTGGAAGGGCCACGGAACACCTTGATGAGGCAGGTGGGCAGGCAGAGGAGGCATACAAAAAAAGCAATACTTGGGGATCTGATGAAACACTTTCGAGAGGAACGTCCTTCCAAAACGCCTGTCCATAAGCTAAGCAGGTGTCACACACTGATCAGCTGAGGAAACAGCTCCTTGGCAAAGGCCTCCTCCCAGCTGCAGTCTGCGTCCACAGGGGAGGACAGGTCGCTGAACGGGGAGGGCGAGCCTTCGTAGCCCGAGTCACTGGCGGCATCCAGCAGAGAGGGGGGCCTCTGGTCTGGGGAGAGCAGGTGGCAGAGGCCCAGGTCAGGCAAAAGGGTGTCTGCAGGCTCCTCCTTCACACAGATGGGGGCTGGCAGGGGAGGAGAAGCCACCACCACTTCCTCCTGGGTGGCCGATTCAGATACGATCTCCAGGAAGAACGGCTTGGTGTATTCGTGATCAAAGCGGATCAGTTCATTAATGGCGTCTTGCTTGAGTGGCCCCACGGAGGGGCTGGGGGAGGCAGGGAAGGGAACAGCTGCTTCTCCACACACTTCCTGCTGCAGCTTCTCCAAGACGGTTGCCTGGGAGTTGCTGCTGCAGTGCAGGAACATGTCTGGGTCCAGACTGTCCAAAATGCCCAGGAGGAGATCAGACTGCAAGAGAACAGATACACCCCCACACCCCCCCATTTTGCTGGTTAGAAGAGGTGATTCAGAGGATCCCCCCACACACACACATTTGCTCCTAGCTGGGCATTAACAGGAAGGGCAGCAACTATTTCCACGCACCTCAGCATCTGAAGAAGCCAGGCTGTCTGTGCCCAGGAGGAGGCCGCCTTCGTCCTCTTCCTCCTCCTCCTCTCCCCCACTGGGGAGGCAGAAGACTGCTGGGCCTGTCCCTTCTGCGGAGGAACACGTAGTCTAAGTGCTGCGGACTCAGAAGACCCGGTCTCTGCCCCCTCAGGGGCGATGCTTGCTGTCTCCTCCTGCGTTTCCACCTGCGGGGAAGGGTCCTTGGTGAGACTGGCGGAGGCAGGCGGCCCGGTGGGGCCCCTCGGCCTGCCAACCCTCACCTTCAGCGCGGGAAGCCCGAGACGGAGGCGCAGATCGTGATTCTCGCGCGCCAAGCTGTGGGCGCGCTCCCGCAGACGCCGGTTCTCCGCCAGCAGTCTCTGGTTCTGCGAGAGTGAGAGAGAGAAAGGCGGTGAGAGGGCGCCCGCCCGCCCCGCCGCCCCACCCGGCAGCCCTCCGCGCCCCACCCGGCAGCCCTCCGCGCCCCACCTCGGTCTCCAGCTCGACGGCCTGCCGCTCCAGCTCGCCCATGCGCGCCTTCTTGCGGTCGCGAGCGCTCTGCGCCGCCACGCGGTTCTTCAGCTTCCTGGGGAGGAGACAGAGCGGCGGTTGAGAGGCGCCCGCGTGACACCGCGCAGGGCGCAGCGCCCAGCCCCCGGTCCCGGCCTCACCGGCGTAGGGCCTTCTCTTCCGGGCTGAGGTGCGCCAGGCGCTGCCGCTTACGGGGCGGCGGGGAAGGCGAGGGAGCCCCTGGAGCGGCCGCCGGAGCCGTCGATGCGGCCGGCAGCAGGAGGAGCCGCGGCGGTGCCGCAGGACCCGGCAGAGGAGCCATCCCACCGGCGGTGGCGGCCTCGGCCTCCTCCTTCACCACCGACGAGCCCCGAAAGGACCTGCTCCGACGGTGCGTCCAGGCGTCTGCGCTTGCGGTCCGCCGCGGCTTCCGCGCATATCTCACGTCGTGGCTCTCATTGATTGGGTGCCGCCAGGAGACACCCCCACGGGGACGCTTGCCGATTGGCCCCTGGCAGGGAGGGGCGGGGCGCGATTGCGTCAGGTGCGCCTGACGCAAGCCTCTGGCCTTCGCTGAGCGCCACGCTGGCCGCCCGCACCCGCGCAGCCGCAGAATGACGCCGGCGAGGAAGCCGATTGGGGGGGGGGGGGTGTTCCGTCGGTGAAAGCGAGCGTTTCCTCCTGCGTCGAGCAGGGCTCGGCCGGAACTCGCGGAACAGGTTCCTTCGTGGAAGCGGCGGCCTCCGCACATCCTGGCTGGGCGGGGTGCCCTGTAGCCAGCGACGCGACGGGCTTAGTCCGGGGAATTCCAGCTCGTTACGCACCGGGGACTTTTCGCAGCTCCCGATGCGTAGCAAGAAGGAGAACCCCAAATTAAGCGCGTGAAGGAAAGCGCAGCGCAGTGAAGAGCGCAGCCGCTGAACTTCGGCGTGGCAAGTGCTTTCCTCTCCCCGAGCTCTGCCGGGCAGCATCCCGCCGCCACCAGGGAGTGCTTTGGACGGTGGCCGTCATCGCGGGAGGTCTGCCCGGGCGTGGCCTTGTGCAGGCCGTGACTCGGGCTGAGCCCGCGGAAGCGCAACAGGCACGAGTCGTAGGCGCTTGATCCAGATTGCTGCGGTGGGCGGGCGCCGGGATCCTTCCGCCCTCCGACCAGCAGTAGGTTCCGACGGGCGAGCGACAGAGCAGCGGCAAGGGCCTTAGCCTTGGCGGTCGCCAGTTTCTGGTCCTGAACCGCCGCTGCTGGGATTTGTCTGAAATTGGCGGCGGATCCCGCTTCAAAAGCATATTGAATTCTAAGCCCGCTGTTTCAGATTCTATTTTACTGAAACTCCCCCCCGTATTCCTCTGAGCTCCGGTTTGCTGTATTTGACCCGCCATTTATGGTGTTTCAAAGGAGGTTTAAAAATTTGCAAAATCTAAAAGGACCGGGGAAAATCTGCCTAGCGATCTTGCAGCCCCACAGCAGAAGCCACTGTACAACCAACGCTGGTTGCTTGAAGCAGCTGAACACGACTCTCCCCTTCGCGGGCACAACCAGGCCTCTGTAGAAAGAGCCCTTGCTCTCTGCTAGGCTACCCGCCTATCTAGCTAATATTTCCTCCACGTATTTACAGCCCGCCCCGTGTTAGTGGACTCCGGGCGGGAGCATACAGGGCTGCTCGAGGGAACAGGGCAGAACAAGAGGGCCACGGAGCCGTAGCCGACACGCAACCTGAGCGGCTTTCCGCCGGTAGCTCTCCCTTTTTAGCCACCAGCAGAGGGAGCAGATGACTCGGGCAGCCAACAGAATTGGTGTAAGACCACAAGCCGCCCGCAGACCTTCCTTCCTTCCTCTCAACTTCCTTCGGGTTTGATGGCCAGCGCTCTTCTGGCGCCCGGAGGAGTCTGCGGGTCCCGCGCTGGAAGGAGGCAGACTTTCGCCTCCGGGGCCTTCGGTCTCAGGAAGGCCTGCAGCCCAGCTTCCTGCCTGCTGACCGGATAAGGGGTGCTCCGAGGGGCCCTTCCGAGAGCCTGCAAATTCCGCTGCTAAGAGCCGAGAACTGCACCGGGGCCCCGTCTCGCGCTTAAGTCGGCCGCCCGTCAGGGCAGCTCCCTCCCCTTCTTGGCTCCTTGCCCCCCGCTTTCTGATAATCCAAATTTGCTTCGCCCAAACCCTTTAAGTGGCTCCCCTCGAATGTCCGCGGGCCGCACCCTGCGGCGAGCAAGCTCCTCTTCCTCTCGTGTTGTGGAAGAAGAACGGGAGTCCTTCCTCCAACGGGGGTTGGGGACCACAGCTCCTGGGCAGGAGGAGGCGGGGACCCGAAAGCCGCCTTCCTACCCGGCTTTCTAGCCGGCCACCGGCTGCCAGGTGGGCTTCCACCGCCGGGTTCCCTCACTCTGGAGGACCCTGCCCGGAGGCGCAAACCCCCACGTCCACCCTTTTCGGGCCTGCCGAAGCTTCGGCTCCCCCAGCCCCGCCCAGACGAAGCCATCCGTCGGGTCCCGCGCTGCCCGGCCAGGAGGCGGCGGCGAGGCGGGCCGGGCCCGGCCGGAGGCGGGGACAGCCGCAGCCCCGTCACGTGGAGCGGATGAAAGGGACGCGGCGGCTGGGCCGGGAGGAGGAGGAGAAGGAGGAGGAGGGAGCTGCCGCCAGCCCGCCGCCCCGCCGCCGGGAGACGACGCTAGGCCGAGGCGGAGGCCGGGCAGAAGGAGAAGCCGCAGAGAGGCCCGGCGGCGACCGCGACGCGATGCGCGACCCCGGCCGGGCGCCCCCCTCGCCACCGCTGCCCGGGGCCGGCGCGGGGGGCCCGGCGGCGCGATGAGGCCGGGGCCGGGGCCGCTGCTGCTGGTGGCGCTGGCGGCGGCGGTGGCGGCGCTGGGCCGGGAGGCGGCCTTCGTGGAGGTGGTGCTCTTCGAGTCCAGCCCCGGCGGCGACTACACCACCTACACCACGGGGCTGCAGGGCCGCTTCTCCCGCGCCGGGGCCACGCTCAGCGCCGAGGGCGAGATCGTGCAGGTGAGCGGTGGCGGCGGTGGCGGCGCAAAATGGCTACGGTGGGAAAGCGGCGGCGCCCCCTGAGCATCTGCAGAGCGCACGGGCCCGGGATCCGCGTGGCGCCCGGGCAGGAACGGCAGCTCCCCGGCGCTTTCCGCCGACTTTCGTTTCGGGAGAAGGCGGCTCGTGGGCCGCCGAGAATCACCCGGGCTGCCCGGGAGCGACGGTCTCGGCTCGCTCGGCCGCCCTCGGGGGTCTGGCCCGAGATCTGGAGCCCGATCCAGGAAGGCAGCGCCTCTCCGTGGACGGGATCGCAGGGGCTGCTGCTCCTCAACCGCGGGCGGGCTGAAGAGGCCGCTTCCATCCCTTCGAACCCCGGATCGCCTTCGGGAGTCCGGAACCAAGAGGATGGGGCCAGTGGGAGTGCACAAGGCCGAGGGCAGCCCGCGGGTAGTTGCTGCTCTGCTCTGCTCGGGTAGCCATCCTGGCTGAACGTGGGTTTCGGGTCAAGGACGCGGGAGTTGCGTGTGTGTTTGCGGGCTCCATTCCAGGGAAGCGAGCCCCGCAGACGCGCGTGGGACGGGTCAGAGTGGAAGCGTTGATGCGGCGATGGTGTCCGCACGGAGGCTTCCGAACGCTGATGGGCAGCATTTGCCCTCGTGTGATGGAACTTTCCCCCTGGGAGTAGGAAACGCGGGCTGCGTGCGCGCGTGTGTTGAACTCAGGTCTGCAGAGGAAGGGCTTGGGGTGGAAGTCACTGCCAGAGGCCGCTTCACAAGGGCTGCTCCAGAAGTGTCCCCCGCAGAGCTGCCGGTTAAATTCTAACAATGTGCATGAAAAATGTGTAATCGTCTTATTAAAACTCGCCTGCTACTGGTGAACCTTCTTTTCATTTCACTCTCCTCCTCCTCCTCCTCCTCCACCTCCTTTGCTTATAGTGAACGCAGCTTCTATGGGTGCTCAGCTCTCCTCCCCCCTCTCTTTCGCTCTGCCTCAGATCAGAGGCTCACATGTTGAAGCCAGCAGTGCTAGAGGCTAGTTCCTATCTGTGTGACAGCATTTTTAATTTAACAGGACCAGCTTTGATCTTGCATATTTATAGGCAGCCTCAGATCACTCCAGCCTGTACTTCTTTATACTGTAACTGAAGTTCCTTCTTTCATCTTGAACCCTTTGTGGAAACGCTGTTTATTTTGGGCACTGTGGAAAATGGAAGCAGAGGCAAGGATGAAAACAAGGCAAAAGGCTTTCTCAAAACTATATTCTCTGCAAGTGCCAGCATGGCTGTGTTTGAATGCAGATACTCAGCCCCTCTGAGTTGTAGTAACATGGCTGCCTGAATCTAGTCCTGGATTTTTCGGAAGGCCCCTTGTTTTTCCCACTAGGGGCTGCTGGAGCTTTGGGCTTGGTTAAGGAAGGGCCTGTACATGTCCCTGAAGCTGATGTTACTGGCTGCTTGACCCGGGTTTCCCTGAGGCTGCATCAGTCGCAAGGCGAATGTTGGGGCTAACTAGGCCTGCTGTGAGGGCAAAGGGCTGCAGACGAGGCCCCTCTGCTACTGAGCCAGCCCAGGAGATGGAGGTGGCCGACCCGGTTCCACCACAAAAGCGCGTAGGACAAAATCGCGCTCGACAAAAGCGCGCTGTGGCGTCATCACAGCGCGACGAAAAAGTTCGAAAAATGTAAAAATAAAGCGAAAACCTTACCCTAAGCCCCCCAAACCTAACCCTAAACCTAACTCTTAACCTAACCCTAAACCTAACCCTAAACCTAACCGTTAAAGTAACGAAAAACCTAACGCTAACCCTTAACCTAACGCTAACGCTAACGCTCTAAAGCTAACCCTAACCCTTAACCTAACCCTAAACCTAACCCTTACCTTTATGTGAATCGGCTTGCTTTAATTTAATTTTTATTAATTTTTATTTGAATTTTTCGATCTTTTTCATCGCGCTGTGATGGCGTCAAAGGCGCGATTTTGTCGATCGCGCTTTTGCCGTCCGCGCTTTTGACGGGTCACGGCCGACCCCTTAAATAGGTGGCTGGCAGCAACAGCACAAGTCCTGGCTGCTCTAATTGAGGTGCCAGGGAAGAGACCCCTTCTGGGGTAGGGTAGGAGAGGGGGCACTTTTCCCTGCCCCTTTCTGCTCTGGGAATCTGGCTTGAATTGGGAAGTCGTCCATCTCTTTCCCCCAACAGCCATGTCAGGTCAGATGTGGAGAAAAAGTAATTTCAGCTTTCTGTTAGCTTGTTGTCATGCAGGAGGAGCATTGAAGCATGGCTGGGCTCATGAGTTCCTTTCAGCTAAGCCCAAATGTTGTTGGTTTGTCTTTGACTTAGTACATTGGGTGAACTCAACTGTTGCCGTTTATAAGCCAGAATTTGTGGCTCAGGAAATCTTAGAAGCAACCCAGTGTAGCCTAGACTCTATAGTCCTTCCCACTTTTTAACTGTGGGTCAAATATCCTCGTGTCTTTTTCATTCCCGACATGAACGATATTTTTGATCAGCTAACGTACAGTTCAAGGATTGAAGTGGGGAGCTTTGCGGGGCAGGAGAGAATGAAAAAGTCTCTGCCTGACTTCTGGGAAGAGGGAAAGTGCCCAGGTGCCTCCTGCAAGTGGTGCTGCAGATGTGGGGTGTAGGGTGCTGCCTCCCACCAGCCTCGCCCTCCTCCTGGCTTCTTGTTCACCATTTCCATTGGCCCTGATGACAGAGATGCTCGGCGAGGCCTCCAAGGCTGATGTGTGCAAGAGAAGCGATTCTTCAAATTCTTGTGTGGCTACATGGAGTGGGATATATTCTGTCACAGTAGCGGCACGGGGTTCGTATTGGGGCTTGTGCTGATTCCGCAAGCGAGACAGATGGGCATTGCAATCTAATATAAGAGAACCAGCTGTGCCAGTAGCGGTGAGGCAGACCTACTGTAACAGTGTCTTCGCTTGGAGGTCCAGAGCAATCCCTTGTCTGGGGTTGTGTCCAAAGGCAGGGATTTCTAAAATTCTTTACCTTGAATCTTTGAAGCCCCTGGATGCACTGTGGTTCCACACATTGGGGTGGGGGGGGAGAGGGCTGGCTAAGACTTGTTAAAATGAAGGGTTTCCTTATGAAGTGGTAAGCATCCTGAGAAACTTGCACAGGGGTTCTGGGAAGTCTGTGCCCAGTGCCCATACTTGATGCCCGAACCTTACCCCACAGCCACTTATCTGATAGATGTGAACCTCCAGAGAGAGCTAAAAGGCATTTTCACTCCATTCAGTAGCGGGCAGGGGAGGAGGGGGGTGTTACCCCTTTCACAAGGGTGAATATCTGGTCCATGAGCTGCACAAAACTCTTAATTAAACTGAGCCCTGAGGGCCTGGGTGTGGAATCTGTTTCCCTAATGGTGTGAACAGATTTGCAAATTCTGGGGCCAAGTGGTTTTGCCAGTACGCTGGGGACAGAGACATATTCTGGATTGGGACTATTTGTTTTTTTTAACAATTGTGTAGCCCTAACAGCAACCACCTTCAGTTTAGTTTCCAGATAATGGGAAGTAATACTAGCTGTGGAAACAACTGTACCTATACTGATTGATCGGTTTCGATTTAGGTTTATTCGATCTATATGCCGCCCTTCTCCCAAGGACTCA
This sequence comes from Thamnophis sirtalis, assembly GCF_051295495.1. NCBI lineage: Eukaryota > Metazoa > Chordata > Lepidosauria > Squamata > Natricidae > Thamnophis > Thamnophis sirtalis. Next base: position 49,954,741 of record NW_028261382.1, on the reverse strand, counting down.
GGGCGGCGTACAACATTCAAAGAAACACATAATACAAAAGTTAAAATACAAAAGTGATAGATTTTGTTTATTATTCTTGCAATCTAATATTGCTTATTACTTTTAATGTCTCTAAAATCAGTTAGATTTCCCCTAAATTGAGGTGGGAGTAAATCATTTTACTAACAATAACAATAATTTCTGCTTTGATTAGATCAGACTAAGTTTTGCATGTCATGCTATAAAAAGAATTGGACAAACTGCCCCCAGTTCAGGGAAAGGCAGAGAAGAAGGGTAGGAGATTAGAATCAGTCCTGCGAAGGGAGACTGCAGGAGCTGGCCGTGCTTAGCCTTGGAAGACGGAGGGGAAAATGCAGTGCGCTTCAAAAGGCCAAAGGGATGCTACACTGACGGAGACGGTCCCTGTTCTCCATGGCCCCCGAAGGCAGGACAAGGAATGTCTTGAGTGCAGAGATGGTTGGTGGGAAATGAGCCCTCTCAGCTCTCTACTTCCGTAAGCCAAGGAAGAGCCTGTTGAGAGAGGTTCTTCTGGTGCAAGCTTTTCCCATTAGTTTTGCTCCCTGCACCGCCCGCTTCTGTTACCCAGGAAGGCACCTTCTTCTTACTGATGAGCTGATTCCTGGGCGATCTTCTGCTGTCAGCCTGGTTCTTGGCGTGTTGCCAGGAGAGGGGAGAGAGCTGCATATGTGGGGCCTGATGAGACCGTAGTATATGATCCTTGGGCTTCCTCTGGATCTCCAGTGCCACTCGGTCTCCTAGCAAAAGAGGATGTGGCCTCCCCTTGTCAAGGAATCCTGCCCGGCCTCTTGCTTGTGCTCTCTCTGGCTTTCCACAGCGCAAGGGCCCTACTTTGGCTTTGGACTGGAAGGGCCCCCACAGCTTCAAGATTAGCCTGACACACAGAGCTCTCCTGGCTTGCTCTGGGCGCCCCAGAATCTTCGCCACCCACCCATCTGATGGTGAGGTGGGCAGCACGAGGCACAGCCAAAGGACCTGGGCACAGGACCCACAGAATGGGGGCAGCCTGGCTATTTAGAGGGTTTCTGCAGGAACCGAGTCTCTCGCCTTAGTCACCACCTCAAGTGTCTGAGCCTGGTGAGAGCGTGGGCAGTCAGCTTGGCTTTTCAGCCACACCAAGGGTGGCTCTTTGGAGGCTCCCCAGCCGCCTTCCGCTTTTGCTTCTCCCTAGCTAGTGTTGGCAGGGTTGGAAGATGCCTGCGTCCAAAGGGTTAACTCCTCCCTGGGCTTTGCAAGCAGCTGGCCCATTGCGCTCCTTGCTGGGCTGTACAAAAATACTCCTGCTTTGATGTGTAGTCGGAGGTGGATAAGGGGAAAATCTGGACTGAACTGGACTCCCGGCTGCCTCCACCCTTGGCAAGGCTGAACCAGATGCTGCCGCCCCAAAGCATCAGCTTCCTTCCTCCGGCTCCCTCTCTTCTTCTGTCTGAACTGGCAGGGAAGCCCATTGGTGGGAGGTGGCAAGGCTCCTGCGGATGGAGCAGCATGGAGCGCCTTTGGGAGTCAGCCTGCCTGCCTCTTCTTTTGATGGGTCTCTGGGGAAGATCTGGCTTCTGCACTGGTTCTTGATGAGGTTTAAACCCCAGGGCTTCGCTGGGAGAGGTTGCAGGGTCTCTTGTGGTGCAAGGGGTGGCTTGGCCTGTCAGTGTTTTTCAAGCTTGTTGGCCCAACCCGACCTCCCCACATGCTGGCATCATCCAGGCATCCGTTTCTTCTTCGGCTGGGGCACTTCGGCTCCCCCATGACTTGCCGCCTTCTTTTAACATCCAGGCAGTGCTGTTCCTTAGAACAATAGTGAGAAATTCCCAGCGAGCCCAGTGTGGCCACTAGACTGTTCTTGGCTTCCGTGAGTGACACTGGCTTGTGGTTCTTTGTTGGAGAAGAACTGATTTTGAGGGCCAAGCTTTTGGCAGTCCTGCAGCTCTTTTTTAGGTGTTTAATCAAAGCTTCGTCTCGGGGTGAATTTCAGTAAAAGTTTCATTAGGACAACGGGCAAGTTGGTTCGATTCAGAAGGTAACAAGAGCAAGTATTGGGGGGAACAGCAAAGTCTTTGCCATTGGGTGCTCCCTCCCCCTTGCTGGGGTGGTCCTGGAGGGGTAAGCGGAGTGTCTCTGCTGCGAAATGATCTACAGGGAGGGAGACTGGCCAGTCTCTGCCTCTGTTTGAAGCTCCTTTGGCAGACGGAAGGGAGGAATGGAGCCGGGAGCAAAGCGAAACTGTGGCTCAGCCCTGGCTCAGTCTCCTTTCAGCCACTGTGGGGAAGTCAGAGCAAGACCAGCAAAGGGCTGCCATGATCTGGGTCCACGTTGGAGAGGCTAAAGGCCCTCTTGCCTCACTGCCCTCATCTGCCTTAAGTAGCTGAGGGGTTTTCCTATTCTAGCTGGGCATCTGGAGGGAATTTCTGCCGCCTTCCCCAGGCAGACACCATTGTAACTCCACTTGCAGCTGGCCTTCCTCGTTTTTTTCAGTAGCTGCCTCTGTCTGGAGATCGGAAGGGGGCGTCCTTGAAGTCCCGAACTGGCCAGATAGAATTTGAGGAACGAGTGCGGAACATGCTGGGCTGTGTGTGGAGAGCCTTGTGCTTAGCTCAAATTCTCCTTGTTTAAACTCCGAAGAACGGAAACATGTCAGCGATGCAAAGCTTAAAGCTCAAAGGCTCCTAGGTAAATTGTCCTACTGGAAAAGCTTGTCTATGGCGTCTCAGTAATTCTGCAGTTTGTGTATAAGTACTTATTTCCATTTAGTTCTTTGGGTCTGGTCCAGAGGAGCTGCTTCAGAAAGTCTGGGATTACAAATCTTGACGCCAGCACCCCTCCACCAGAGCGGTCGCTGTGCAGGTCCTGCTTCAGCTGCACCGTCTTGGAAACAAATGTAGCTATTTTGTTTCCATCACAAACAGGTTGCGTGTGGCTTTGACAGCCTTACCAGATTGAGACCAAAGCACCGTGTGGCCCGTGATCCTGACTTGCAGGTGGGGAGCTCCTGTCCAAGCTTGATTTGGCCCAGACTCGGCCGGCAGGAATGGATGGGTGCTGCTCCTGCTGCTCCTGGGGTGCACCCAAGGCAATGTACCCACGGCAGAGGAGATGCTATCAGCTCTCCGCCCACTTCTTTGCCCTGCAAGGATCAAAGCTGGCCGCCCCTGTGGCCGAGGCACTTCAAAGCCAGGTAGGCCGAGTGATACAGAGAGCGCTCCCTGATGCAATCACAGCAGCTTGTGAGACTGGTTTCTGGGTTTTGAAAGGGAGAGACAAAGACATCCTTGTTTGCTCTAGAGGGGGCAGGGAGGAGGGAGTACCTGCTAGGCTCCCAAGTCACCGACGACGGTCCATGGAGGGAGCCTTTTCTTTCTGTGACTCTGGCTGGACCTGAAAGAGAACAGTCTGGGTGGCGTTCTGCCCCGAGTTTGCTTCTGGCTCACTTATGTCGGGGGCATCTGCAGCCCTGGTTTCTAAGGTGAAGCCAGGGTGTCCCCAGAAAGAAAGGTTTAAATGTTTTGATTTGGATCCTCAGTTCAAATTTGTGTCTCTTGCATCTTCTTGCTGTGGTGTCCGGTGCCTCTAGCTCCCCCCTCCCTGCATAACAGGACTCTTCCACCACCTGGCAAACTGCAGAATGGTCCGTGTGTTTGTGGAGAAGGGACATTGGCCAGGTCATAGCAGGTGTGCATGCTCTGGAATGGTACCAGGAGGGTGGCATATAATTCAGCTTTATTAATGGTTTGAACATATTTTGCCAGAATACACAGAAAAAAATAGCAAACATCTACCAGGCCATATCTCCCAAGTATTTGTTCCCTGTGCTAAAGTTAAATTTTAGAACCTGTTAAAAAAAAACAAACAGGTATTCAAGAACAAACTTTGTTGACACCTGAGAAGCCCAGGTAACCTTTCCTCCCTTCCTAAACCCTGACTCTTCTTCTGTGCCATCAGTGGACTTTGGGGAACAAGGGTGTGGGGTAGAGATAGTATTCAGCAGGTTCTGACCAGTTCTGAAGAACTGGGAGTGGAAATTTTGAGTAGTTCGGAGAACTGGTAAATATCACCTTTGGCTGGTCCCGCCCCCATCTATTACCTGCCTCTCGAGTCCCAGCTGATTGGTAGGGAATGAGGATTTTGCAGGAACCTTCCCCTGCCACGCCCACCAAGCCACGCCCACAGAACGGGTAGTAAAAAAAATTGAATCCCACCACTGGTGTGGTGGGGGTGTGGACAGTGGCTGAGGATGCCTATTCAGGGGGTCTTCCCATCTTTTGCAGTCTGATCCGCAAAGACTTGCTTATCAAATAGGAGAGCAAGCCACCCCTCCCCCCTATATTTGGCATATTTGCCTGGGGGTATCACCGCCCAAAGGACAAGGTAGTCTGGACCTAGATTTTGGCTGAGTTGTGCATCCTTTCTGAAGGTACTTTAAGCCTTTAGGAACCTTGTGATCTTCAATTCAGTTACACCCTTTGATCTGTATAATCCAGGGTGGCCTGTGGATTAATTGTACAGCGTGCCCTTTTCAGAGTAAATCACTCCTTTTTCTAACCGAATGTGCTTTCTGAGGGCTTGGACTTCGAGCAGCATTCTGCATGACTGTTTCCTGATGGGCAGACAAAACGACTGTGATTGTATGGTGTGAACTAGAAGCATCTTGTCTAATATTTTGGTTCTGTTTTTGGTGGGAGAGGCGTAGGAAGAGGACAACCCCAGTGGGTAGGGCTGGTGAGATGGGGGAGGGGTGTGTGAGGGTCTGTGATAAATCTGTAAAGGAAGGGATTGTCTGCCTATCCCAGATCCAAAGCTCAAATCCAAAGTGACCGGTGGCCTTGGCTGATTCGATCCCCCTTGTTTAATGCTGAGGACAGGGATGAGAACGGCTTTCAAGCCAGTTCAATTCTGCATTTTCCCACTTTCCTTCAAATTATCCCCCAGCTTAGCTTTAGTGGCTGACTGAAAAAAAAGATATGGAAAATATATTAATTTGAACCGTTGAGTATTGATAGTTTTTGGAACTCAAATGTAGTTATTTCAGGGTTTCAATTTCGGAAGGGTTAGAAGTCACTGCCCAGAGCAGGGTGTCATATGGGGACCCCCAGAAGTCCCTGAGGCTTTTTCAAGGGGTCTGCAAAGTCAAATAAATAGATACTTTAAAATGTTTCAGTTTAATTTCTAAAGCATTAAATATTGATAGTTCTAGGTGACATAAACCAAAGCTCTTAGGGGTCCCCACAGTCTTCAAAATGATGGAGAATTGCTGATCTAGAGATTAAAATCTTCCATTATCTCACTTTTTATGCAAAGCAACCAGCCAGTTAAATGGGCTAAAAGAATCATTGCAATTGGGGATTGGTGGCTGCATTTAAAACCTGAATGCCATATGGGAAAGAATAAAGTTAGCAACCAAGGCCTTTGGTCTACTTCAGCTGGGTGGCTCTGATGATTTCAAACTGCTGCTTGAAGGTGAAAAATTGGGGTTCTCAAGAACCACCTCAAAAAGGAAGGAGAAGGAGAAGGGAAGGGCAACTAGAGAACGAAAGTTCCTCTAGCGCTGCAGAGGAAACAGCCTGGAAGGGAGGATCATCTGATCCAAAGGGTCAAGGGAAATTGAATGTTCGTTGGCTGCACACAAATAGAACCCTCTGGACAAACAGCCACCGCCATCAGGGCTGCTTGAGATAGCAAAGCAAGATCACAAGAAGGAAGGGAGGAAAAGAATTGGGGCCATCCTATATGGCAATAAGGTTGTATAAGCAGAAACAATCTAGGATGATCATGTTCATTTATGTAAAAAGTCGATTGAGAATTAATTGGATTCAAAACAAAGCAAAGCTTGGAATCCCTGGTGGCCGCAGCCGGTCTTACCCACTCGGAAATTCCTGTGGCGAGGGCCCAAATAGACCAGCGTCAGAGGAGAAGGCAGGCAGCCTCTGACCCAGTGATGCCATTCAAAATTTTTACTACCGGTCCTCTGGGCGCGGCTTGGTGGGCGTGGCAGGGGAAGGTTCCTGCAACATCCCCATTCCCTCCCCACTCCAGGGGAAGGATCCTGCAAAATCCCCAATTCCTCCTGATCAGCTGGGACTTGAGAGGCAGAGAATAGATGTGGGCGGGGCCAGTCAGAGGTGGTATTTGCCAGTTCTCCAAACTACTCAAAAGTTCCACCACCGGTTCTCCAGAACTGGTCAGAACCTGCTGAATACCACCTCTGTTCTGACCCCAACTTCCAAGCACAGCTCTTCTGCCTGCAACTTTGTCTCAAGGCACATGGTTTGGGATGCACCTTCTCCGAATGCCCAAAGTCATATCGTTCAAGAAATGTAAAATGTTTAGGTTCTGCCTGTGCCTAGATTTTATGAGGGGGAAATTGCCGTGGACTCCCTAGGGCTGGAAGGGACCTTGGAGTCCTTCTAGCCCAACCCTCTGGCCAAGATAGGAGGAGACTTTATGGCATCTCGGACAAACCTTTCCTTGAAAACCTCCAGCGATGGGACGTCCGCAGCTCTGTGAGGCAAGCAGTGATTAATCATTGTATTATATTTTCCTTCAAAGCTGCTTTGTGCAGGGGCTTCAAAAAAGAGTCTTTGCGGATGGGAGGAGCCGAAGTCACAATGACACGACGTGCGATCTCAATGCTGTGAGATCGCAGTCGATATTTTTGTCTCTGGTGGTCCAAACGGACCTAAACCGTCCCGCAGAGACTTTGAACAGGAAGAATTCGTCTTGCTGTTCACAGGGACATCTCAAAGTCTCTGATTGATCCAAGAGAAGCTCTTCAAGCCGGTGACAAAAAATCCAGCCAAATGGCTGATGAAGTCGGTGCGGCTTCAAAACAGAAGAATATGGAACAAGAAAGTGTTTTCAGCTGGTGAGGAATTTTTACCTTTAAAAGTGACTGTCTATAAAAAAACCTTAAAATTAATTTAAATTGGAGAACAGAAGAAATAAGCAGCGGAATTAAATTTGGACTGGTTTTGAACAGTGGGTTATCTTATTTTTTAAATGCTATTTTTACAGATGCAAGCCTTTTAAAATGAACGGATTAAGGTTTCCTTCTATTTTTTTTCTTTGACTATTCTCTGTAATATATGGACTAAAACTCTCTTTCATTACTGTGGGTGTTTTTCTAACTCATTTAAGAATCAAAACTTTTTTTAAAACTTGAAATACAAAAAGATACAAAAAGAAACAAATGGTAACATTGTAATATTGTAACACTGCTACTCGGAGGCTAGAGGTTTGTGTATTGGAAACGAAATACTTTTTTCACTGATTATCCTGGCACTTCAAGGACTCACAGCTTGTTTATAGAGAGTGATAAAAAGAAGAAGAAAAGCACACAGATGTTCCTTTGAAATAGATTTTTAACCAGAGAAAGGTGAAATGTTATTGTGATGCTTAATTTTGTTAAAACCTTCTAAGTTAGAGCAGCAGTGTTTGTCAGCTTGAAAACATGGCACAATTTCAACACCAGAAAGAAGTTTTAAATCTGCAAAAGATACTCTCAGAAATATAGAAATTATCAAATACAAGTGAGAGGATAGAGAAGAAGTTGGATTACTTAGTGCATCTAACAGTAAAATATGACGGAGATGTTGAAGATGTTCATCAAATGGAAAAAGTGGCGGTTAAAATCCAAAAAATCAAAGAGAAAAAAGAAATATAAAGAAATTAAAATTGCTGATATTTATGGTGATTGGTTTGTTTCTAAAAACGGAAAGAGTGGAATACTGAAAGAGGAATTAAATGGAGGGAAAACCTACCCCAGATGGGAAGATACAGAAGAGGAAAAAGTAAAAGATTTTATGGTTTTAAAGTGAGCAATCTTATTAGCAATAGTTTTGATAACACACCGATAATCAAAGATAAGCTGATTAAGGAAACAGAAGAAGGGCATCGAAATTACATGAGAGATCTTATAAGCAAGGAGTTGCTAAGAGGAGTCCATACAAAGTTGATTAAGGAGATGATTAGAGGACTGAGACCACAAATGGCAGAAGATATGACACTGTTTTGTTACTGGAAAGATACAGGTTGATAGATGGAAGAGTATAATTTAAAACTAGCTAAACTTAGTGAAATTTTGTGATAATAGATATAGTTAAATAAATAATTGATAATGATAATAATGTATGCAATCTGTAGTGTTATGATAAGTAATAACTGGATATAAATATTGAATGGTATCCATGAAAGGAAGATTAGAAACCCTTTTGGATTATATATAAAGGTTAATAATAATAATAATAATAATAATAATAATAATAATAATAATAATAATAATAATAATAATAATAAAAAATCGAAATTCAACGACTATGGCACAAACCAGCAGTGGTAATTCCAGTGGTAATTGGCACACTGGGTGCTATTCCAAAAGCACTGGAATTACATTTAAAACAGTTAAAAATTGACAAAATCACCATCAGTCAAATGCAAAAAGCCGCACTGCTTGGATCTGCACGCATATTACGAAAATACGTTACGACGTCCTAGGCCCCTGGGTGGGGCCCGACTAGTAACCAATGCCAAATCAGGCGAAACAACTGGCCGCTGTGATACAATTGTATAATAATAATAAAGAATTAAGTTAGTTTTAGTTAAGTCTTGATTACTAGGGGGGAAAATGATATGATGCAGGATATAGTCAAGGAGGGATAATGATAATGTGTATATATATATATATGTATATGTATATATGTATATGTATATGAATGGGTACAACATAAGGAAATGAGATGTAAATTGTAAACAGTGATTTGGAAAGAAGGATAGAAAACTTTGTTATTAAATATTATGGATGTTTAGCTAGAATAGGACATAAGGATTTAGTGTCATTGGAGGATTTTAGAAATAGTAAATGAAATGCCAGTATGTGGTTATATATTAAATCTTGGTATATTTTATGATGAAGGACGTTTAAACAACTATAGTCAAATGAAAATGGAGGTATGATGACGGTAACATGTATAAACATCTGAGTTAAAATACTTGAGTTAATATGAATTATGCTTGATGACTGTGGAAGAGATGCACAAAAGTCTTTTGTAACCGACTGTTACACTTTCTACAGTATGTAAAAAAGGAAGATTTTATGTGTTGTGTTTGTTTTGAAAAAAAACAAAAACCTTTTTTAAAAAAGAGTCTTTGCAACGAAGTCTTTCCTGAGTGGAAGCACGGATAATTCCCGTTGGCTTCCTATCAGGGCCGTTGGGGCCTTCCGATGAAGAGTTCAGTAAGGAAAGAGACATCTTGCATAAGTTCTTCAGGTGGGGCAGGAAAACAGTGAGGCCACGAAGGAAAAGAACCACCAGTGGGATTTTGAGGTGCATTTTCACAGAAGCTCTCTCCTCCTTTCTTAGATGCATCCATTGGGACTCTGCAACAGCAATGATGAAGAAGACTTATATGAATACGGCTGGGTAGGAGTGGTGAAGTTGGAGCAGCCTGACCTGGAACCCAAACCCTGCCTCACTGTTCTGGGCAAGGTAAGGAGGCCACGGCACATCCCCTGAAGTAGAGTCCTGCCTGGGGGGGGGGGGGAAGCTGGCCTGGTGGTTTGCAACTTGCTCCAGAGGAGCTTTCTACTCTTTTGACCCCGCAGCTTCTCTGGGGACTCAGTTCTGCACCAGTCACAACGCGCCAAGTTTCAGCCTTATAGAACCTTGCAAATTTGCCACTGTTTGGCTGTCCTAGAATACGGATTCATAGGAAAAGAGCAGAATATATATTTCCCCAAAGCCAGCGAGCTACTCTTGTTGCAGTAATAAGCAACCATTGTGGTTTATTTAGCAAAGATGTGCAGCATGACACAAAAATAACCTCCTCCTTACCAGAGGAACGCAAAGTAATTAGTTCAGTAGATCGTTGGGAAAGTGTCTTGTCTGTTGGGAGGCTAGCCATTGGCTAACATGTATTCTTGCCATAGTGGTGGCGAGATGCAGCTGTGCAAATTAGGCCTAAATTATGCAGCTTTACTACGAGAGGCTTGTGAGACATAACAGCAAATGGGAGAGAACGGATGTCTTCTTTCTGATGGTGCCACATTGCTTGCCTGAGGATGACCCGGACTGCATGTCAATGACAGGAAATTGATGGGTGGGTGGGTGGGTGCGATCAAGGCAAGGCGGCATACGTTCAATATTTCTGCAATTTCATCCATCTTTTCCAGAAGCAATTCACTCCTTGCCGAATCTTAAAACTGAAATTTAAATTTAATTCTTGCAAATTAGCAGCTGAGGAGGAGAGAGTCCCCAGGCCTCTCCAAAGTCTAGTTCATTGTTTAAATACAAATCTGCTTATGCTGTCGGGGGCAGAGTAACATTTCTGTTTGAATCGGTGTTTCAGAGGGGAGGCCAGAGTCGGAGCCTTCCTTTCCTGTGAGGCTTTCTCAGATATTGCTAAACTTGTTTCATTGTCCAACATGTGCACACGATGACGTGCACGACTCCCATTGTCTTATTGCAGCTCCTTTGTTGCTGCCACTGGATCAGGAGCCAGGCAGGTTAATTCAAAAACATCTGGAAAGCACCCCAGGCAGTGGTTTGACAGGGGAGAATTTGGGAGTGGGGGAAGAGAACCTGTGCACATCGTCCTACAGCTGGGGCTTTAGGTAGAGTGGGGACAAAGATAGCAGGGCTGGGGGGGGGGGGCTCCCCAGAAGGTCTGATTGGAGGCAGAGGATGATAAGGTGACTCCTCAGGAAAGGGAGGGGAGAAGTTTGGCCCAAAGGAAATTGGTTCTTCCTTGCTGCTCTGTCCTGTCGGGAGATGCCAGTGAGGCTGCCTAGGAATGGCAGGAGGGCATTTGCCAGGTGGGTCTTTGCTGGCATTGTCATTTGGGAAGGGATGCGCTGCCCTCTTTGTATGCGGAGCCTCCCCAGGAAGAAGAGGCGAGCTTTAAGGCTGCATGGTCTGTAAACAGGGCTGTAAGGAGATGTGGGGCTTCTCCTTGCCAGTGTTGAACGAGGGCCTGGTCCTCCGAGGCAGCCTTTGCCCGAGCTGCCACTCTGTCTGCAGGCCGGACCCTGTTGGCTCCGAGGAAGGGGCTGCCCTGCTGGGAGTCGTTCTCCATCAACGGCTGGAATCTAAGTTGTCCTGCTGCGGAATGGCTCTTTGGCAAAGGAAGACCCCTAATTAGAGGCGAAGGCTTTCTGTTTTTGTTCTCCTTTAATCCTTACCCCGAGGCCTCTGTGCTGCAGCCCTGCCTGTGCTTGTGCGGAAAGAGGGCTCCAGTTGTGCTTTGTAATAAGACCTCTTCACAGTGAATCAGCATGCTAACCTCGAATCTGGGTTGCCTCGACCTGTCCTGGGAACTTCAAGAAAGCCGCTGCTTAACAGCCGGATCGGTGCCCCTGCTCTACTCTGCGGCTGTCTCTTTAAGAAGGCTCCTGTTGGGCATTAGTTGAGGAATGGGCCAGAGGCCCCATGCTGTGCTGACCAGGGAAGAGGGCGCCCTTTGGCTGGCCACTTCAGAAAAGACCCTCCTACAACTCACTCCATTCCCAAAGCAGAAGCTCTTCCACCTCACATGATTTCGATGGATCAGGAGTGAAAGAAAATACATTTAATCAGACAGAGTAATGAACAGAATTCCAGCCCAGGTGTGTTTGGCTTGGAAGAAAGGAAAAAGTGATTTTCCCCAGAGACTTGGAGGAGAGGAGACGCACCTCTGAGTGACAGGGGCTCAAGCACAGGAACTGCTTCCTGCGAGGACGTCCTCTTTGGTATCTGCCACCGGGGGGGGGGGGGCAGTCGTCCCCCCCCAGCATCCCTCCTGGTGTTCCACTTACAGCTCTGATTCTGTCATTTAAGTCCCAACTGCAAACCAGTCTTTCTCCTTGCGGGGTTCCCCTTCTCTCTTGATGTAAAGCCCCCCCGCCCGCCCCAAGATACTCTTGATCTAGCCAAGGAACTGGGGGAGGGGGGTGGAGGGAGGGGGAGGTCCAGATGCCTCAGGGTACCACCAAGGTTGGCTTCCAGGAAGACTCTCTGGAGGACGGCTGAGCCAGACCAGCTTCGGAAGACTTTGGGTTTAGAATGAGCCGCCCACCTTGGCTCTTCAGCTGTTGGAGTCGCCTTGCCTGCTGCCCCCTTGCTTGCCCCACACCCTTTCCCCCTCCGCGGTTGTGGGAGACCCTGGTGCAGAGGCAGAGAAGGAGAGGATTCAGAAGACATTGGACAGCCATTTTTCTGGAACGGCATAGGAGCTCCAAGTTCCCTTCCAACTCTCTGATTCTGTTATTCTGCTTAGTGGCTCAAATTGTTTGGGGAGGAGGGCCTTCTTTCCCTCTTGGGGGGCAGGCAGGTCTCCCACTCCGGGGGCGGGCAGGCAGGGGAGGGGAGGGTTGGTGGGCAAGAGGGGAAGGAGAAGCCGGGAGGCTGCCTCCTGCTCTGGTATGTTTGTGGCTTGGCTGCTTTCATCTCCTGCCAGGGAAACCTGGAAGGTCAGGCCAAGCTGCAACTAAGCTCCGGAGACTGGAGTGCCGGGGAATGCTGGAGCGGAGCCCCACCCCAGTGAGACTGTGGGTGTCACTTTTTGAAGCAGGCGCTAAGAAAGTCCATTCACTGCCCCCTTAGCGGGCAGGGACAGAGGGAGCCCAGAAGCAGTCGGAATCGGACAGGGCTCGCCAGGGAGAGGGTCTGGGAATTCCCCCCTCCCACCATCGGCAACTAAGACACCCAGTGGCTCAGCACCCTTTGAAGCAAGCGGAGTGCCGAGAGGCTGGGCCTCTTCAGCCACAGACAAAATGCTGGGTGGGCTTCAGAGGGGCCACGGGGTGGGGGGTGGGGGTGGCGGCCGATGGCCTGCAGCATTGAATGGCACCCACTCTGCAGATCAAAGCTGGAAATGGGGAGGCTAGAATCTGGCTCAGGATCCAGGTGGGATGGGAGGCCTTTTAGTCTCCAAGTGATGTGCTGGCTGTCATTGTCTGCAATGTTTGGCCTTGCTCGTGAACTCTCCTGCTCAGGGTAAGACAGCTCTTCTTTTCCTGGGGGGGGGGGGGCTCTGAGTTGAGTTGCCACACCCCCCCCCCCAAACTACCAGAAGGGAAAAAAGCAAGGAAGGCTCCCTTGGCTCAAGGTTGCCCTCTGGTGACCATAAGCGGTAACAGTCGGAGAATGTTTCCAGGGAGTGTGTGCTGATGCGGAGGGAGTTGTGAAAGAGAGTATGCTTTGGGGGCAATTCATTACTTCTGATGCAACCCCCCCCCCCTTTCCCACTGAATCCTTTTCTTCTCCCCTCCTAGCCTTTATGTTGGGAGGGAGGGAAGGGAGGAGAGAAGAAACGGAGACACGGAGCTGATCTTAGGCCCTCTCTCTCTCTTCTTTGTAGGCCAAGCGGGCAGTTCAAAGAGGAGCCACAGCTGTCATTTTTGATGTGTCCGAAAACCCAGATGCCATTGATCAGGTACGCAGTTGGTGAGCTCTCTCTCAGTCTCTCTCTTTCTTTCTCTCTCTCTCTCTCTCTCTCTCAGCAGGTACAGGAAATAATGAAAAATGTCCAGTAAAGATTCTCGCATATTGTTGGTGCCCACTTGGGTAAAAAACCCTAAATAACAAGGGCCTACTTTGGCCTGTAGAGTAGAATCAGGGCTCCAATAAATGGTTGCTGACCCAGAGAAAGCCTGTGGTCTGTCGTCCCCCCCCCCCCAATCCTCCCGAACTTTGGAAGCAGGGAGAGCAACCGCCAGCCAGCCCCCTGTCTGCAGGGTTGCATGGTCAGGCAAGTCTGTTCCAGCACATGTGCCTGAGATTTCCTGCTGCTGGGCCATAAGGAGCGGTTGGAATCGGCCCACTTTGGATCAACCCTGATGGCACTGACCGCTCAGGAGTCCAGCTTTGCTTTTCGTACCAGTTGTGGTACTTGGCTCATCTCCAAAGGTCGTGCCCGTCAGTCCCAAAGGCTCTGCAGATTGGGTGGGAGTGGGCGTGGGTGGGGTGAGGGTAGAGAGCGCGTCTCCTTTGCGTTCTTGCCCAGCAGAAAGACAGCAGGGGACAAAGGCATTCACGGTGTCTCCTTTCTTGCAGCTAAATCAGGGCTTGGAGGACCCACTGAAAAGACCAGTTGTTTATGTGAAAGGGGCAGATGCAGTCAAGCTGATGAACATTGTTAACAAACAGAAAGTGGCGCGGGCCAGAATCCAGCACCGTCCACCACCAGTAAGTCCTCAGGGCAGGGCAGTTAAGTGACCAGACTACCTCTTAATTTAAGTTTCCACACCCAGGTTGTGGTCATAGCTTCCCCTATTTGTAGGGGGAGGGGTTCTGATAGGTCATTTGATGGCCCTTAGCTCCTCCGACAGGCTCTGGTGCCCCCTGGACTCTCCGGCCTAGTGGATCGTTCCCTTCAAAGAGTCTTTTCTCCCTGAGTGCCATTAAGGTGCTTTTAAGAAAATCCAAAGAGCATCCAGGCAGCGATCAGCAGTCGCTCACTGTGGCAAAGGGAAGAGTTCGGATAACCTAGGTGGGGACGTCTCTTGATTCCCAAAGGGGGCTGTGACCACTCCGGAGGCGGCAGAAGTGGCCAAGGGAGGTTTAACAGATTTTGAGGCTCAATAGGCACATTAGGTACAAGGTCGGGTGGAGGAACAGAGGATTCACCAAATCTTAGGATGGTGTCTATTCAAAAAGGTTGTCAACCAAAGCACCTGCTCTGTCTTTGATGGAGAAAAGAGCAGCTAAAGTGGAGAACTAACTACGGACGGAGGTGTGTTTTCAAATATGACCAGAGGAGGAACTTGGCCAGTTAGAAGTGAGATTTCGGAAAGCACATCTATTTGGCCTGGCATTAGATGGGTTGCCTGGCATCATTTCTGCTCTGGTCTAGGGCTGCAGTCCTATGGGTTCAGCTTCTGCCAGGGCTCATTGACCCATAGCGTTTTTGTACTTGTCGTGGGAAGTGTAGACATCTGGGGAACCCAGCTTTGCTGTGAGAGATTATTAGCTGAGCAATCTCTGGGCACGAGATACTTCTAGGTCTAGTTGCAGGTAACCAATTCAGAAATCTGAGGCAGGAAATCTAATCTGACTTTTTTATCTGCTGCTTCCTCCACCCTCGGTTCCAAAGCAACCCACCGAATACTTTGACATGGGGATTTTCCTTGCCTTTTTTGTGGTGGTCTCTCTGGTTTGCCTGGTTCTTCTCATCAAGATCAAATTGAAGCAGCGTCGCAGCCAGGTAAGAGCCAGACAGACCCCTCCCCCCCGGCCGTTTCCTCCGCCTCTGTTTCTCCCTTCGGTACCGCCTGAAATCTCAGCTGGAGGTTTTGGGGCAGCGTTAGACGCTCTCCTAAGGAACTGTCCTGCAGGACGGCCTTGAATATTTGGGGCAGGACCATTAGCTCCAGGCAACCTGGAAAATGTAATGAGTTACGCAGGTTGAAGCCTGAAACGTGTGCAGGGCTGTTGCTTCCCTAGCTGATTCCAGCCAGGAATAGCCTCCTTCCCCTTTCTTGATGGAAGGTGACCGGGAGTTGGCCGCCTGAGTCGGGCTGCTCCTGGCTGCCCTCTGATCGTGAGGCTAAGAACTGCTGCCGCTGGCCATCGGCAGCCTCACCTGGATGTCTCCTGTTGCAGAGCTCCATGAATAGGCTGGCTGTGCAGGCGCTGGAAAAGATGGAGACTCGGAAGTTCACATCGTCCAAGTTGAAGGGGTCCTGCGAAGGCAGCTGCGGTGCCCTGGACACGCTCAGCAGCGGCTCCACCTCGGACTGCGCCATTTGCCTGGAGAAGTACATGGATGGGGAGGTGAGGCACTAGAGGAGGCTGGTCGGTTTTTCCGTATTTCTGGATGGCTTGGGCAAGATCAGTCCGGTAGGGTGGCTCGTGTCCCGGGTCACCTCACGCAGAGCCGCCTGGGTATGAGGAGAGGCCTCGCCTGTTCCCTATCCTTTGGCCACCGTCCTCTCACCTGGGCAAGCGAAGCAGGGCGTGTTCTGGGCGGGAGTTTCCTGGCAAGGCTGTGTGAGGAGAGCAGGCAGGAGCCTTTCAGCTGTGATGTTGTTTCTGCAGGAGCTGCGTGTGATTCCCTGCACCCACCGGTTCCACAGGAAGTGTGTGGATCCTTGGCTTCTGCAGCATCACACCTGTCCCCACTGCCGTCACAACATCATTGGTGAGTTGCCGGAGCTTCCCTCGGCCGTGTTCTGGAAGGAAAGGGCTCCAGAGTTCAGATCTGCCAAAGGCTCATCCGCCTGCCAGGGATAGATGGGCTTCTGGCTGGCAGGCAGTGTTCACCTCTCGGGAACTGGAGTCGACTCTCTCCAAGTTTGGTTGAACACCCACCCACCCCTCCTCTTTCACATGCAGAGCAAAAGAAGGGAAACTCCAGCCTGGTGTGTGAGGAGATGGCCAACCAGTTACACAGCCGGCAGCAGCAGCAGCAGCAGCAGCAGCAGCAGCAGCGTGTGATTCTGCCTGTCCACTTCCCTGGCCGAGCACACAGGGGGGGTCACGTCACTGCCTACCCCACCCGCACCAGCATGGACCCCCACGGGAATCCCATCACTGTCTTGACGGTCGATCGGCATGGAGAGGCCCCAGCCTTCTTCCGGAGCTACCCGCCCATTCTGCACCTGGAACCCCACCCTGGCACAGTCGAGCGCCAGTCCTGCCCAATGCCTCACCCTTTCCAGAGGCCAAAGTTCAGCGGGGACCCTTTCTCCAAACCGGCTTGCTTCTCCCAGTACGAGGCGATGTTTCAGCACTACTATTTCCAAGGCCTTAGCTACCCTGAGCTACCCCAGAGCGGTCAGTTCCCCCTCCACGTGGCGGCCAAGGGCCCCTCCCGTGCCTTCCAGCCTCTTGGCAGCCACAGGCTCTTCCCCCCTGCGGTCCACATCGCCCCTTCCGCCCAGCCAGAGAGCGGCAGCGCTTCGGGCTTCAGCTGCTACCATGGCCACCGCTCAGCCTGCAGCGGCTACCTGGCCGATGGCCCCGGCAGCGACAGCAGCAGCAGTGGCCGCTCTGCCCGTTGCCACTGCTCCTCCAGTGACTCCGTGGTGGACTGTGCAGAGGTCAGCAACCAGGGCATCTACGGGAGCTGCTCCACCTTCCGCAGCTCCCTCAGCAGTGACTATGACCCCTACATCTACCGCAGCAAAAGCCCCTGCCGGGGTGGGGAAAAAAGGAGAGTGCTCCGTGGGGAGGTGATGCACCCGGAAGGTTCCTCTGCACTACACCCGGTGGCAGGCAAGAGCCAACCGGGGCCAGCCGCCGCAGCAGGGGACCAGCTGTCTGACTGCAGCCTTGAAATGAATTGCAGCAGCAGCAGCAGCAGCAGCCGCTCTTCGCTGGAGCAGAGGGAACTCGCCTGCACCCTCTCTGAGCGAGGCGGCCCCCGAGTGCCCCCTGAGACCACTGGAGAGACCGGTCGGATTGGGAGGGAGCCTTGTGAGCGAGCATGTGGCTGCTGCTTGGAGGTACATGCCGCTCCACGGGAATTGCCAAGTAGGACAGCTGGTGGCAGCAGCAGCACGCTGCTTCAGGGCATGCCACTTTGGACAGGGGGTGGCTCTTCGCGGGAGCCCCAGACGAGGAGAGGTCAGGGCGTGGTCAGCGTTAGGACACAGGGGGTCCCTCATGAAGCATTGCCCTGTTGCTTCTACGAAGAGCAGCGGGTGGCCAGCAGTGGACCCATCTGGCCAGGCCGTTACACGGAAGACACTGCGGTGAATGTGCGGTACGTGTGCGCGGAGGACCCCTTGCAAGGTTGCTTTCCGGGCCTGCGTGAGGCGGGCCAGTGCGTTGCCATCATTCCTGAAGTCCGGGACTCCGAGCAGGCCCTGCCGGTAGATTGCTATAGGGGCAGCAGCCCTTGGGAGGGGCCGTGTGGAACTGCAGCCCCCAGTCAGGCTCAGGGGATGCCCGTGAAGGCATTTTGCAAGCCAGGAGAGATATGGCAAGAAGGATCACGTCCGCCCATGGCGGGCTTCCCTCTGGAAGAGTCCTGTGGGTTCTTTTCCAGCCCTCCGCAAGGTTGTTTGGAGGCCATGGCCGCTGGAGAAGGCCCTCAAACTTTGGGTAAGTTAGCTGCACCATCTTGGCTGGAGGCGGGGTGGGTGAGCCAGGGAGGGAAGGGTGGCGCCTTTGTTCGGCCAAGCTGGCCAAATGCCTCCTGAGTACTGCAGGGGGCCAATTCAAGCTTGTCTTGGCCAGGTTTGGGCTCCCTTGAGCCTCAGAACAGTATTGGCTGTAGTGGGGATGGCCCTGGAGAGCAGCCGCTCGTTGTACCGGCACAAGATCTGACCCGGAGGGGCTAGGATGGGGAGCTTGGACAAGATTCAGGAACAGTTTCATTTTTTCAGGCTGCTGTTCCCCAGGGCGGTATCGGGCTGGGAACTAATCGGAAGAGCCTTGAGGCAGCTGTGTTTCTGCTGGACTTCAAAGCCTTCTTTCGCTTGTGTTGACCCAAGAGTGACCCCGAGAAACCGGGGCTATGTGCCCCCGTCTGCCGTGCATGGCGTCCTTGGCAGACCATGTTGCCTGGGGACAAGAGGCCCGGTTATGCAGCCTGGCGTCCTTCAGTGCCAGGGGATCCAGCCTGCCTTAGAAAAGAAGCGGCAGTTTGAAGTAAACGGAGTCCGAGGGGCGGAGGCCACCTGCCTCTTCGAGCAAAAGCAGACCACTCCTTAAGCCTGACTGCGGTGGGTGGGAATAGGCCCGAGTGGAGGCCAGTTGCAAGAGTGCCTTCCGCCTGTCCTGATGCTGCAGTTGCTGTGGGTTCTGCCCGAGCCCTATCCTGCCCCCTGCCCCCCCAGTCTGCTTGCCAACCTGCCCTGGGTCGAGACCTTCAGTCGAGGTCCCTCCCAATCGCCCCTGGGGTACAAGCACGTTTCCACTTCCTTCCCCTTGTTAATAGTTTCCTATGGAAACAGTCCTTCTGGCTGCTGCAGCCACAGCCACATGGTTCCCTACGCCCTCCTGCCCTCCGTGCGGCTGAGACCACGACCGTTGCCGTGTTTGGCATCTGGGATGCTGTTCCTGTTCCTCCGTGTGCCTGGCTGGAGAGTTGGGTGGAGGGCTTTTTTTGTTTAAAAAAAGGAAGGTGCCTAGATTCCCCTCGGGTTTAATTTGTTAATGAGTCAGGATGAGCAAAGGTACTTCCTGAACTTTTCAGTTTCTGCCCAGTTTATGAGAAAGGGGATTTTATAAAGAAAAGATTTCATAATTATTAGTTGTACTAGAGTGACATGATGAAATTCCTTTCTGAGCTTCGATCCTTCTCATTCTAACAGTGTGTGCTTGTGACCATGTTCATATTGTGCATTTTCGGCACAAGCCCTTGTGGCTTCTGCTCATGCCTTTATTAAGGCTGCTTACTGTTCAGAAATCTTTCTTCTCATCACCAATACGTAAACTATGTTTTACTTCTATTTCTGCTTCCCTTTCTGGTTATTTACTTTTGTGACAGCAGTTTCTACGCATTCCACTTCTATCGTAAGTGTTTTCCAAAGTATTTTCTAAATCGTCTGCCTGCTTTTAGGTTTTCTCCAAGTCCTACATAAAATATTGTAGTGGTTGCATTTACGTAGCATTTACAGTTGTGGGCATGAAATATCTTCCAGCAAGTGGCGCCATATCTCTGAGCAGCACCTCCAGAAGTGAGTTCCTAGGCCCACAATGGCCAGATTCTTAAGATCCATCCAGTTGCCTAGTTACATAATCAAAAACGGCTGTCTCACGGAACAGCTGTCCTGGGGATTGTGGTTCTCAAATGTGTTTTCCAGTGCACCTTGGCTGGAGAATGGAGTTATTTTAACTCACACGGTAAAATTTGCTCCAAGTCGGTGTTCCCTTGTGCAGTTTCCGCTTGGGTTGGCAACTGGAGGGGAGGGAAGGATTCCTAGACACTAACCAGCTTTTTCTGGCACAGCTGGTATTTCTCAATCCTGATGGTCTCAGTGCACCTCCCCCTTCCCCCACTCAAGTTTAGTAGCCAGCACTTGCTACTTCAGTGCCTTCTCCCACCTTTGGTCCTACCACACACAGTTTTTAATCAGCTCCTACCTCCCCAAGTGTCGGTGACTGGTCTTCGTAGATACCCGGGGGAGAAGCTTTTACACGGTTGCAAGTTATAGCTGGCTTCCTGGATCCAGCGTAGGTGATCTCCCTGGAAGAGAAGCTGCCTCTTTGCCTGGGGAAGGGCGGTGATGGGCAAGGGAGGCAGAGCCTCCAATTTCTGTTTCAGGCTTTGGGGATCGAATAAGAACAATTAACCCGTCAGATGTTTCCAATCCCCATTTCTTCATTCATTTTTCATTTCTGAAAAGAAACACATTACTGCAACGCTGCCATTTTGTTGCTTAATGTCGAGGGCAGTCTTGCAGTGCTGGGGTCCTGAGCTGCAGGCTCTGAATCGCTCACCAAGTTTGGTGCATATTCAGGATGGATGCTGGCATTTTCTAGTCCTTCCGGCTGACTTACATTTTAACTCTTAACCTATACCCGGCACACGGTATAAGAGCTGTGGTTCTTTTTTGGGGTCTATATGGTTAATTCTATCCAGACCTAAAGCTCTACAACAACACATGCCTTGCTGTTGAAGGAGATATGCTGCCTCCCCCCCCCCACTTCCAAAATCTTTGCACAGATACCAAGATGACACTCAAAGGAGTACAGAGAACCTCCCTGCCCTTCTGGATGACCAGCCCTAACCTTGCCCTAACCGTCTGGTTGATAAGCATCCCTGAAAGCGAAGTAAGCTATCGGCAGAAGTCGGAGCTTCTTCGACACAATGTCCTTCAGCCGATGAAAAGCAACTTGAGCACTCTTTGATCCCTAGACTTCTTTGCGTGTTCATTATCTTTTATAGAAAAAGTAGTTTCCTGTTGCCTGTTGGGCATCCCATCATGACAAATTTTTATAACGGTCAGTACAGTATATGTTTTTATTCTAAAAGGCCTTTTTATCAAAGTAATTGCCACTACGATGGGCTTGTGAGGCACTATTTTCAAATAAATGTTTTTTTTTAAGAAAATGAGATTTCTGTAGCACTTAAACTGTTTTGTATAAAATGTACTGTAAAGGTTTGTAAGATGGTTAAAGGGCTCTTCTCCATTACCAGTTGTATTGTTTTTAACGGTAGAAAACAATTTGTTTCTATTCTGTATGTATAGCAGCACATTTCATTTATGGAAAGATGTTCTCAGAATATTTATTTACTAATATATTTATCTTAAGCCATGTCTTATTTGAGCGTGTAATGTTATAAATAAAGAAAAATCGGGAATCACTAACAGAAAGCAATGTAAATACAGATTTCACAATGTTTGCTGACCAAAAAGTGATTTTAAATCAAGTTGTAACTGCAGTTTTGTAACAAAATGTACAAATGTCTGTTTAAAAACAAAACCTTTTAAAAAGCCGACCGTCTCTAGCTTGATGATTTTCCTGGACGCGGATGGGGGGGAGGCAGCGCGCCGCCCCACAAGCGGAGAAGCCTGTATCCCGGCTTCGGGGTGGATTCTGTCAGGAGTAAAATCTCAACTCCAAAGTCGTTGGAATACAAAGCAATTTTATTGAAGCCTTCGCAAAGGCTAGTGGATCTCAATACACACAGGTAAGACAGCACACCGGTTACAGATCTCAGCATATTTTACGCTTGCCCAGCCTATCACCGCCGAAGCTATACGCTAGTCTACATTGCAGAAAACCTACAAGGCCTGGAGGAACGTCGTCCGCGATGGGTCGGACACGAGTTCGCAACCAACAACAACATTGTGCATCACAGGGCCGCAGTGGGCGAAACCAGGCGTCCCTCCCTCGCTGCTCCCGTGGCTCCTGGCAGTCCTTTCGCCATAGCTGCCCTCTTCATCAAAGGGGGCTCGCTCTGAGGTCCCGCGCATCGACAGTACGGACACGGGCACCGCGGAGGCACCAAAAGCAACCGCGTAGCTGGAAGGTCGTTTTGAAAAACAAAACAGGAAGGACAATGTGCTGATAATCGCCCCCCCCCCCCCGGCTTTCACCCACCGAGAAGCGAAGTCCCAGAGCGCAGAACGGCAGCAAAAGCACCGCTGCTCTACGCTCCTCCGAAAGTAACGAGCTGGTTCCGTTGGCCTTCGCACGGCCGCCGGCTTCTTCATCTGCAGTCATCTCTAAGAGACCTTCCCGGGATGGCGGACTTCCTGCCAATTCACCGCGACCCTCTCCCCAGTGACCTTCCTGCCATGGCCGAAATCCGGTCTATTCTTCTTAGTCATCCCTCCAACTTCCTTGCGCAGCGACCTTCTCGGCATAGCGGACTTCCTGTCCGTTCACCGTCGCCGACCCCCATTGACAAACGACCTTTCCATCACGACTGACCCTGTCCAACTTTCATAGTCATCCCCCTACTTCCTACTACCACGATAAAGTAATATATCTCGATAGCTTCAACACTATTACTAAAAGACAGAAAACAGTGCCCTCGTGTGGTCCAAACAGAAATAGCACCCGCAAAAAGAAAAACGGCGTTTTAAGTTTAGAATTCTTTACTATTAAAATATTAATATCAATAGGCCGCCATAGGTCTTCTTAAATCGGTTAAAGGCTTTTGAAGCAGGAATTCGTTTCCTCTCTTGCAGCAAAGTGGCTTCCTGTAGCCCTATTAATCAGAAGTTAATAATAAAGATGCAGGATAATAACCTTAAAGGATTCTTTCAAGGCCATTTCAAGGCCATTTTGTTCTCATATCAATATAGTATAATAGCAGGAAGGAACCTTGGAGATCTTCTAGTCTAACCCCCTGCCTAGGCAGGAAACCCTATACCGTTTCAGACAGATGGTTTTCCAACATCTTCTTAAAGACGTCCAGTGTTGTGGCATTCACAACATCGCCGTCTAGTGGTGAAAGAAGGAACAGCAGTCCTTAAAAGTTTTATCTTTCAAGAAGAGCAGGGAAGCGTTTAGGGTTAGGTTAGCCCTTTACTCAACTGACCACATGGTATCTGAGAACTCAACCAAACCTGGATTCAAAACGCAGCCTAGAGAGTTGTCCCTGCATGGCCCCATGGGAGTCTGACAATCAGTCAGAATACAAGCTCAAGATCAAAGGCCAGAGAGGGGATAAAACCAGAGACTCAGGACTTCAGTCCTCCCTTCTCTTCTTCTCCACCAACATTGAAGCATGTGATCCCCTTTTCTGTTCAGGACTCAAGCCATGTGGCCCTGTCCATCAATAAACCATCTTTCCAAGCAGCCTCCGTGTCTCCAGTGTCTTTTTCCCCACTTGGAGCCGAACCCAGAAGGACATTTCTTTCAACAAACTAAAGGCAAAAGTTAACTAAAATTGCTTCAGGTCCAGGAACTGACCTAAGTTTCTTGCTGGAAGATAAACTCCCAGGGTAAACTCCTAGGGTTATTTCAGTAATGCAACTTAAAAGGTGAAACTAATATACGAGATAGACTCATTACACGCAAAGCAAGATAGTTCAAGCCGTGATGTGTCATAATTGTGATGATTACAGCTTGCAGCTCATGAAACTTTTTCGATTTTCACACGTAGAACAAGAAAATGCAAAAGGCACAAAGCAACAGAAGAAGCTGTATGGATTTGGAGAATTCCAGAGCAGTTTGCCTATCGCAGGTGAGTTTACAAACAACAGCGCCACCTCGTGGCGAAAAAAGGAGCAGCAGCCCTTAAAATTTTTATCTTTCAAGAAGAGCAGGGAAGCGTTTCGTACGTCGAAAGTCGATATCGCAGGTGCTATTGCATTGAAATCTTTTTAATGGTACGTTGCCCTTTGGAAATGCCCCTTCGGCACTCTCTTTCGCGCTCATATTTTTTAACCACATTCATTTACATCGATTGGCTGCTTCGGAAATCCCTCCCTCGGATTGGCTGATTGACTTCTACCCCCCCCACCTCCGAGGGGGACGGGGACATTTTAGAAAATGAGCACGCTGCAGAAGCAGGAGCAGTCGACGCCGCCACGTGTCTCGGAGAAGCGAAATAAAAGCAGAAAGTCCACTTTTCCTCTTCTTGAGAGGAAGAACAAAAAAGACAACAACCCCAAACCCCAGGTTCATGGTACTCAACCCTGACCTGGGTTACCAAGACTTTCCGGAGACTCTCGGGCCTTCGAAAGAGAGGCCGCTGCAAGGGCGCAGGAGAGGTGGAAAAAACCCAAACCCCTCTCCCACCTGCGCTTCCGCAGCCGAAGACTTCGTGCCTCGGACAGTGCCGTAGCCTCTTGCGTCCTGAGGTAATTCTAGCGGAGGCATAGCACCTGTGGTAATTTTAATTATTAAAAGTTAGTTTTTAGGAGTAAAAATACTCTTAGGAGTAAACTACACTTAGGAGCAAAACGCCAGAAATGGCTGAGGCAATATCTCTGCATCTTATTTAAAGGACTCCAAATTACCACAGCTCACCTATGGCGAGTTACCTCACTCAGTCCCAGGAAAAGTGTTTTTCCCTCAGGGAAACGAGGCAAACTTCTGGGCGCTGAATTGTTTTTTAGCCAAGTATTTAGGGAGTAAAATAAAATATTGGCGGAGCCTGAGGTTATTAACTAAAATTGCTTCAGGTCCAGGAACTGACCTAAGTTTCTTGCTGGAAGGTAAACTCCCAGGGCCTGAGGCAACGTTAAGTTCCTGTTCTTGGAGAGTAAGAGAAACTCCAGGGGCTGGAGGCCATATCTTTGGGAACAATAGAAAAACGCGGTCTGAGATATTCTCAAGGGCACAACATTCCAATTCATTGTATCTTGCTTGTTTCACTGATAGGATAAAGCACATAAAAGCTCCTTTGTCAAATTCTTGAATTAGTTTTCTAGTCTTTGAGCACCAGGTGGACATTTGGTGACATTGATTTTTTATTTATTTCAGAGGCACTCACTGAGTAAAATCAGTCAAAACTGAAGACATCAAAGGTAAGTCATTGGTTTCATTAATTATCCAGCGTTACATTTAGCCAAGAAGCCTGATAGATACTATTGGCAACATGAGGTTTATTATGGCAAAGACCATATATGTATAAAAACAGGCACGAATTGGATAAATGTATCTAAAAACATACATTTTTTTTGCAATCTTTTTTATTTTTAAACAAAAAACAATATAAAAAGGATGATCTCATCCATTACACACAGCATGTCGTTTGGTTACAAGTGTTTTTGCATCCATATTCTCAATTACATTTACAATCACAGATTTTTCATCTAACTAAATGCCTCACTTTCATTGTACAACATATATTCAATTACAATTAATATTTTTTTTCAATAAACCTAATTCGCTTACATTCTTGATTGTCTGTTTAATAATAATATACCTTTATATAATCACAGATCCCGATATGAAAGAGATTTACCAACCCTTTATATTATACAAATATAAAGGTTGGTAAATCTCTTTCGTATCGGGATCTGTGATTATATAAAGGTATATTATTATTAAACAGACAATCAAGAATGTAAGCGAATTAGGTTTATTGAAAAAAAATATCACTCTTTTCAATTACGTATAATCCCACCAATCAACTATCGAGTATGTTTATGTTCATTATTGTCCTTGTACATCATACCTTCAAACAAAGATGTAATTCCTTCGTTTTTCAACAAGGTATTCTAAGTAGTCACTGCATATTTTTAATTACTTCCTTATTAAAATTATTCATCAACAACATAATATATTCTTAGGGTTATACATTATATCACCAATCCTCTATCAAGTATACATAAATTCATTGTTATCCTTATCCATTTTAAAACAAAAACAAAAAGTTCTAAAGTATTCAATTCATATGTGTATCATTGTTAATTATTTCACAGCATAATTTTATTATCATTTAGATCCTTCAATTAAAACATAAGTAAAACATTTTTTCCAGGTTTTTTTCCCCCGAGCCACTGATAAAACAAATCCCATATCTTATAAAAATGGCTCGTCTTCTTGATCTCCAATTTCAAATGTCAATTTACTCATTTCAGCACACTCCATTATTTTTGAATAACTTCTTATTTTGGCATTGTTTCATTTTTCTAGTTTTTTGCAAATACAATTCTAGCTGCTGGTAGAACCTTTACAATAAAATATTTTAAGTCTTTGTTATAGATTTCTGGTATAATTCCCAATAAAAAGACCTCTGGTTTAAAATCTATGTGTTTGTGTATCATTTCCTCAAACCACAGGGTTTAGGGTTTAGGGGGTTTAGGGTTTAGGGGGTTTAGGGGGTGTAGGGTGCGTAGGGTGTAGGGTGCGTAGGGTGCGTAGGGTGTAGGTGCGTGTTAGGGTGCGTGTTAGGGTTAGGGTGCGTGTTAGGGTTAGGGTGTGTGTTAGGGTTAGGGTTAGGTTGCGTGTTAGGGTGCGTGTTAGGGTGCGTGTTGTTAGGGTGCGTGTTAGGGTGCGTGTTAGGGTTAGGGTGCGT